>NC_052321.1:16534669-16824669 GCF_016432855.1 Salvelinus namaycush | reverse complement strand
ACACTGTTTCACTATAGCAGAATCCTTCCCTCCCTGTCCTTCAGGACAGACCACTGTCACAACACTGTTTCACTATAGCAGAATCCTTCCCTCCCTGTCCTTCAGGACAGACCACTGTCACAACACTGTTTCACTATAGCAGAATCCCTCCCTCCCTGTCCTTCAGGACAGACCACTGTCACAACACTGTTTCACTATAGCAGAATCCTTCCCTCCCTGTCCTTCAGGACAGACCACTGTCACAACACTGTTTCACTATAGCAGAATCCTTCCCTTCCTGTCCTTCAGGACAGACCACTGTCACAACACTGTTTCACTATAGCAGAATCCTTCCCTTCCTGTCCTTCAGGACAGACCACTGTCACAACACTGTTTCACTATAGCAGAATCCTTCCCTCCCTGTCCTTCAGGACAGACCACTGTCACAACACTGTTTCACTATAGCAGAATCCTTCCCTTCCTGTCCTTCAGGACAGACCACTGTCACAACACTGTTTCACTATAGCAGAATCCTTCCCTCCCTGTCCTTCAGGACAGACCACTGTCACAACACTGTTTCACTATAGCAGAATCCCTCCCTCCCTGTCCTTCAGGACAGACCACTGTCACAACACTGTTTCACTATAGCAGAATCCTTCCCTTCCTGTCCTTCAGGACAGACCACTGTCACAACACTGTTTCACTATAGCAGAATCCTTCCCTCCCTGTCCTTCAGGACAGACCACTGTCACAACACTGTTTCACTATAGCAGAATCCTTCCCTTCCTGTCCTTCAGGACAGACCACTGTCACAACACTGTTTCACTATAGCAGAATCCTTCCCTCCCTGTCCTTCAGGACAGACCACTGTCACAACACTGTTTCACTATAGCAGAATCCTTCCCTTCCTGTCCTTCAGGACAGACCACTGTCACAACACTGTTTCACTATAGCAGAATCCTTCCCTTCCTGTCCTTCAGGACAGACCACTGTGACAACACTGTTTCACTATAGCAGAATCCTTCCCTTCCTGTCCTTCAGGACAGACCACTGTCACAACACTGTTTCACTATAGCAGAATCCTTCCCTTCCTGTCCTTCAGGACAGACCACTGTCACAACACTGTTTCACTATAGCAGAATCCTTCCCTTCCTGTCCTTCAGGACAGACCACTGTCACAACACTGTTTCACTATAGCAGAATCCTTCCCTTCCTGTCCTTCAGGACAGACCACTGTCACAACACTGTTTCACTATAGCAGAATCCTTCCCTTCCTGTCCTTCAGGACAGACCACTGTCACAACACTGTTTCACTATAGCAGAATCCTTCCCTCCCTGTCCTTCAGGACAGACCACTGTCACAACACTGTTTCACTATAGCAGAATCCTTCCCTCCCTGTCCTTCAGGACAGACCACTGTCACAACACTGTTTCACTATAGCAGAATCCTTCCCTCCCTGTCCTTCAGGACAGACCACTGTCACAACACTGTTTCAATATAGCAGAATCCTTCCCTCCCTGTCCTTCAGGACAGACCACTGTCACAACACTGTTTCACTATAGCAGAATCCTTCCCTTCCTGTCCTTCAGGACAGACCACTGCCACAACACTGTTTCACTATAGCAGAATCCTTCCCTTCCTGTCCTTCAGGACAGACCACTGTCACAACACTGTTTCACTATAGCAGAATCCTTCCCTCCCTGTCCTTCAGGACAGACCACTGTCACAACACTGTTTCACTATAGCAGAATCCTTCCCTCCCTGTCCTTCAGGACAGACCACTGTCACAACACTGTTTCACTATAGCAGAATCCTTCCCTCCCTATCCTTCAGGACAGACCACTGTCACAACACTGTTTCACTATAGCAGAATCCTTCCCTCCCTATCCTTCAGGACAGACCACTGTCACAACACTGTTTCACTATAGCAGAATCCTTCCCTTCCTGTCCTTCAGGACAGACCACTGTCACAACACTGTTTCACTATAGCAGAATCCTTCCCTCCCTGTCCTTCAGGACAGACCACTGTCACAACACTGTTTCACTATAGCAGAATCCTTCCCTCCCTGTCCTTCAGGACAGACCACTGTCACAACACTGTTTCACTATAGCAGAATCCTTCCCTCCCTGTCCTTCAGGACAGACCACTGTCACAACACTGTTTCACTATAGCAGAATCCCTCCCTCCCTGTCCTTCAGGACAGACCACTGTCACAACACTGTTTCACTATAGCAGAATCCTTCCCTCCCTGTCCTTCAGGACAGACCACTGTCACAACACTGTTTCACTATAGCAGAATCCTTCCCTTCCTGTCCTTCAGGACAGACCACTGTCACAACACTGTTTCACTATAGCAGAATCCTTCCCTTCCTGTCCTTCAGGACAGACCACTGTCACAACACTGTTTCACTATAGCAGAATCCTTCCCTCCCTGTCCTTCAGGACAGACCACTGTCACAACACTGTTTCACTATAGCAGAATCCTTCCCTTCCTGTCCTTCAGGACAGACCACTGTCACAACACTGTTTCACTATAGCAGAATCCTTCCCTCCCTGTCCTTCAGGACAGACCACTGTCACAACACTGTTTCACTATAGCAGAATCCTTCCCTTCCTGTCCTTCAGGACAGACCACTGTCACAACACTGTTTCACTATAGCAGAATCCTTCCCTTCCTGTCCTTCAGGACAGACCACTGTCACAACACTGTTTCACTATAGCAGAATCCTTCCCTTCCTGTCCTTCAGGACAGACCACTGTCACAACACTGTTTCACTATAGCAGAATCCTTCCCTCCCTGTCCTTCAGGACAGACCACTGTCACAACACTGTTTCACTATAGCAGAATCCTTCCCTCCCTGTCCTTCAGGACAGACCACTGTCACAACACTGTTTCACTATAGCAGAATCCTTCCCTCCCTGTCCTTCAGGACAGACCACTGTCACAACACTGTTTCACTATAGCAGAATCCTTCCCTTCCTGTCCTTCAGGACAGACCACTGTCACAACACTGTTTCACTATAGCAGAATCCTTCCCTTCCTGTCCTTCAGGACAGACCACTGTCACAACACTGTTTCACTATAGCAGAATCCTTCCCTCCCTGTCCTTCAGGACAGACCACTGTCACAACACTGTTTCACTATAGCAGAATCCTTCCCTCCCTGTCCTTCAGGACAGACCACTGTCATAACACTGTTTCACTATAGCAGAATCCTTCCCTCCCTGTCCTTCAGGACAGACCACTGTCACAACACTGTTTCACTATAGCAGAATCCTTCCCTTCCTGTCCTTCAGGACAGACCACTGTCACAACACTGTTTCACTATAGCAGAATCCTTCCCTTCCTGTCCTTCAGGACAGACCACTGTCACAACACTGTTTCACTATAGCAGAATCCTTCCCTCCCTGTCCTTCAGGACAGACCACTGTCACAACACTGTTTCACTATAGCAGAATCCTTCCCTTCCTGTCCTTCAGGACAGACCACTGTCACAACACTGTTTCACTATAGCAGAATCCTTCCCTTCCTGTCCTTCTGTTTCTCTCCCTCAGGTACTGTAGCACCTCAGCAATGCAAGCCCCTCTAATTGGTGTGTTCCTGGTCAATGGGGGCACATAAAGCTGTGGTGAGAGCTGTGGTGTGAGCTATGTTGAGAGCTGTGTTGAGAGCTGTGGTGTGAGCTGTAGTGATGATTGACAGCCCAGTGTTGAGAGTTTTACTCTGTTGAGGACAAGCCAAGCCAATCAACCAACCAGCAGAAACAGAGACCTAAAAACACAGCCTCCTGATTGCTCTGCTTTAAAACAACTATTATTGATTGCATGCAAATTGTCCCTTCCCCACTGCTCTGAATTGGTTACTGTTTTCCCTGTGGCGAGGCTACCTAAGCTTGGAAGACACACACACATACACACACATATCACACAACACCGCTACAAACTGCCATCCACCGCCACAGGCCTATTGATCTGATTTTAATGAAGCCTTAAGGGTTCCCTTCATATGAGCTGTCTAAACAATGACTCAGTTGACCGGGAGAGGCAGCATGATATGGTACAGTACTATTAATACCTCTTACTCTCCCAGTGAGTCACATTTTTACATAATAGAGCTTCGATTCCGCTCCGCCGAGAATGTACTATTGCCTTTTCATGAATGAACTAGCAAAAGTGTTTTCTTGACAAATCACGGAAAACAATGACATTAACATTGCTCACATTATTCATTACCTCTTCTTTTGAGAAGAGACTTGTTGCTCTGTGTGATACACAGACAGAGTTCTGCTTTTAGCAGACTGGAGCCTTGTGAAGGCAAGAAGAAAGTGAGAGAGACAGCTGCTTCTAATTCCAGGTCTTATCATGTTCTGAATTGAGTCTTTCAATGACTTCCCTTTCATCACTCTTGCATGGTGACAAGTAGGATCAGCTAGTCAAGTCTCTTTAACAGCAGTGATGGGGCTTTGTGACCAGGGCTGCTACTGAAGGGTCTGAAGAACCCTGCTCTGTCTCTCACTCACTTTTCAAAGACGTCTAGAGAGGGTCATTCTCTGTTCTGTTCTGTGAACATAATGACACCCAGGCACTTTGCCATCAATATGTATACCTACAAGCAATGTTCCCTAAAAATTAATTCAGCACTGAGGAAATTTCAGATCTTCTGTGCAACTTCCAGCGCACGTTTACTGTGAACTCTGAGGCTGTACACGCTTTAAGTTACAGTTTTAACAGTGTCCATGTAGGCTAATACATTATCACCGCATATTGGCTTTGCTTGAATTGCCATGCCAATTTATTGCATATTTCTGTGCGGCAGTCCCGGGGAGGAGGTCTCGGGGAGGAGGTCTCGGGGAGGAGGTCCCGGGGAGGAGGTCTCGGGGAGGAGGTCTCGGGGAGGAGGTCCCGGGGAGGAGGTCCCGGGGAGGAGGTCCCGGGGAGGAGGTCTCGGGGAGGAGGTCTCGGGAAGGAGGTCCCGGGGAGGAGGTCTCGGGGAGGAGGTCTCGGGGAGGAGGTCTCGGGGAGGAGGTCCCGGGGAGGAGGTCTCGGGGAGGAGGTCCCGGGGAGGAGGTCTCGGGGAGGAGGTCTCGGGGAGGAGGTCCCGGGGAGGAGGTCTCGGGGAGGAGGTCTCGGGGAGGCAGTCTCGGGGAGGCAGTCTGGGGGAGGCAGTCTGGGGGAGGCAGTTTCGGGGAGGCAGTTTCGGGGAGGCAGTTTCGGGGAGGCAGTCTCGGGGAGGCAGTCTCGGGGAGGCAGTCCCGGGGAGGCAGTTTCGGGGAGGCAGTCTCGGGGAGGCAGTTTCGGGGAGGCAGTCTCGGGGAGGCAGTCTCGGGGAGGCAGTTTCGGGGAGGCAGTTTCGGGGAGGCAGTCTCGGGGAGGCAGTCTCGGGGAGGCAGTCTCGGGGAGGCAGTTTCGGGGAGGCAGTCTCGGGGAGGCAGTCTCGGGGAGGCAGTCTCGGGGAGGCAGTCTCGGGGAGGCAGTCTCGGGGAGGCAGTCTCGGGGAGGCAGTCCCGGGAAGGCAGTCTGGAGGAGGAAGTCTCGGGGAGGCAGTCCCGGGGAGGCAGTCTCGGGCTACTGCACTTAGAGGAAACATTGCCTACAAACCTCTTTGAAAAGGCTCACTTCCCACACACTAGTTCCATCTACTGTACTACCATAGACTGCTATTGTTTTTACCACTATTATGTCAGGACTTCTTACTATACCACTATATGACAAAAGTTACAAAAAATGTGGTGGTGCAGTACATATCCTAACCATGTAAAGAGTAGGAGATGACTAGGTTTTGCTGTCTGTTCCCTGTTCTCTAGCCAACCTGAAGGAGTTGATCTCCCAGACCATGGTGAGCTGGGCTCAGGAGTGCCACGTCCAGGACCCCGAGCTGGTCAGAGTGATGTTCAGCCTGCTGAGGAGACAGTACGACAGCATTGGAGAGCTGCTCCGGGCCATGAGGAAGAGCTACACTATCAGTGCTGCCTCTATACAGGACACCATCAACCTGCTGGCCTCTCTGGGTCAGATCAGATCACTGCTGTCCGTACGCATGGGCAAGGAGGAGGAGAAACTCATGATCGACGGTCTGGGGTAGGTTACATGTCAGTGACACAGTCTACTGCACGAACATATATAGTCTGATAACCAGGGAGCTTTAAAGTACCAATGCTTTAGTTAATTTCAGATACAATTATGATCTCAATCACTGTTCCAAGTATTATTTGACCTGTTCTGAGTATTCTGTGTTTTTTATTTCCATCCAGTGACATCATGAACAACAAGATATTCTACCAGCACCCCAACCTGATGCGTGTTCTAGGCATGCATGAGACGGTAATGGAGGTGATGGTCAACGTGCTGGGAGGAGGCAAGTCCCAGGTACAGTTCAGTACTGCTACGGATGATAGAGGAGACTCTGGTGTATCACAGCATCCATGACAGTTGTTGATGATAGATTCAACTTTAACTTTAATAAACAAACTTGAGAATAAATATTGGTTGTATACAGTATTTGAAAAACAGGTTTTCCAGAGCTCCAATGTGTATGTGCTACAAACCAAGGCAAGGGAGGCTGTACTGCATGTAGAAGGGAGGCTGAGTGTGTGTTTGGGAAAGGAGGGGAGGGCAGTAATAAATAGACCACAGCAGGTGGTTATTCTCCCAGGCTGACGGCTCTCTACCATGACACTGGGGTATAGAGCCCGGCCTGGGGATGGAGGAAGGACAGAGGGGGGTCGGCATGGAATGGCATGGCAGGCCTTTTTAGACATTCGTTAGTGAAGGGGATTTATAGCAACATGCCTTGAGGAAGCCAAATAGTCATTAGACCCAACACAAGCCCAGAATAAAGGCATACTGTAACTGTACCCTCTTGTCTGTCTGCCTGCCTGTTTGTCTCTTTTTGATGATCACATGGGTTAAGCTTGTATTTATATTTTAGGTCTTCTAGTTTCAACAGTTTAACTACTAGTAGTTTCAAGTTTTATCTACTAATAATATGCATAGCTGTCAGAATGTCAGCTGAGTCTCAGTTTTATAGTGAGAATTGGACAGGTTGTGCCTCATTAACCCTAGTCTCTGTGTTTTCCTCTCAGGAGATAGCGTTCCCCAAGATGGTGGCCAGCTGCTGTCGCTTCCTGTGTTACTTCTGCAGGATCAGTCGTCAGAACCAAAAGGCCATGTTTGACCACCTCAGCTACCTTCTGGAGAACAGCAGCGTAGGCCTTGGTAGGTACACTGCTCCTGGTAGAGCTGGGCCTGGGCTACACTGCTCCTGGTAGAGCTGGGCCTGGGGGTACACTGCTCCTGGTAGAGCTGGGCCTGGGGTACACTGCTCCTGGTAGAGCTGGGCCTGGGCTACACTGCTCCGGGTAGAGCTGGGCCTGGGGGTACACTGCTCCTGGTAGAGCTGGGCCTTGGGTACACTGCTCCTGGTAGAACTGGGCCTGGGGGTACACTGCTCCTGGTAGAACTGGGCCTGGGGGTACACTGCTCCTGGTAGAACTGGGCCTGGGGGTACACTGCTCCTGGTAGAACTGGGCCTGGGGGTACACTGCTCCTGGTAGAACTGGGCCTGGGGGTACACTGCTCCTGGTAGAACTGGGCCTGGGGGTACACTGCTCCTGGTAGAACTGGGCCTGGGGGTATACTGCTCCTGGTAGAACTGGGCCTGGGGGTACACTGCTCCTGGTAGAACTGGGCCTGGGGGTACACTGCTCCTGGTAGAGATGGGCTTGGGGGTACACTGCTCCTGGTAGAACTGGGCCTGGGGGTACACTGCTCCTGGTAGAACTGGGCCTGGGGGTACACTGCTCCTGGTAGAACTGGGCCTGGGGGTACACTGCTCCTGGTATAACTGGGCCTGGGGTACACTGCTCCTGGCAGAGCTGGGCCTGGGGTACACTGCTCCTGGTAGAGCTGGGCCGGGGGGTACACTGCTCCTGGTAGAGCTGGGGCTGGGGTACACTGCTCCTGGTAGAACTGGGGCTGGGGTACACTGCTCCTGGTAGAACTGGGGCTGGGGTACACTACTCCTGGTAGAGCTGGGGCTGGGGTACACTGCTCCTGGTAGAGCTGGGCCTGGGGTACACTGCTCCTGGTAGAACTGGGGCTGGGGTACACTGCTCCTGGTAGAGCTGGGGGTGGGGTACACTGCTCCTGGTAGAGCTGGGGCTGGGGTACACTGCTCTTGGTAGAGCTAGGGGTGGGGGATACACTTGCTGGGGGTTGATGGAAATCACATTCTCAGTACCCTACACCCCTGAGTTGATGGAGAGTCTCTGACATAGGAAAAGCACATTCTATATCCAGCATCTCTTACTTCCTTTTGGAACAACTTGCTTATACAGTAGTTACACTGGGTGTGGCGGCATCTCTGACGCTGTTCTCATTGTTATGGACAATAATCTCATTGGGCCTCACGTTAGGTCCTTGAGTTGTGAGTCTGCATACATTAGACACACACCTGAGATTAGGTGTGTGTGTGTGTGTGTGTGTGTGTGTGTGTGTGTGTGTGTGTGTGTGTGTGTGTGTGTGTGTGTGTGTGTGTGTGTGTGTGTGTGTGTGTGTGGCTGGTTGGTTGGTTGGTCAGTTGGTCGTGAATTCATCAGGGGAGAGGGTGAGTCATCATACATTCTGTCTGGAGAGGTTGTGCCACAGTCACTCTTTGAACACCGTGCTGTGGCAGGGAGAAAGAGGGAGCGGTTATTTCCTGGGTTAACTCTCTCACACACACACACACACACACACACACACACACACACACACACACACACACACACACACACACACACAGAGAATAGTCCAAAGGTGAGGGACAACGTAGTCACTTACAGTAGTCTTCTCGACCCATGTACATTATACAGTCTTGCACCTACAGTATATTGTACAAAGTATTTGAGTGTGATTTTAGCCTGAACCAATAATTTGCACATCTTTGAATGTTTCTGTTTATGAAAACAAAGATAGTGAAATATACTGCTGCTTTAATGAGCTTAAATAAACTCAGTGAAACAATAGAAGGTATAAGTAATTACTGCCAATATGAGCTGGAAATTTTGGTTTAGATCAGTATCACTCAGCTGTTGACAGATGAACAGTCTGACAGTCCAATCAGTCTGGTCCTGGTTCGTCATGAGAGTGTAATGCTGCCCCCTGCTGTTGGCTTTAGGTTACTCCCACAACTTCCCATCTCAATGAGAAGTACCTCTGACTTAGTGGAATGGAGAATCATTCTCTGAACACCAGAATTGTTGTAAATACTTGTGAAAAACGAATAACTTAAATTGGATCCTATGTATGTTTTCTCCCCGTAGCATCCCCAGCGATGAGAGGCTCCACTCCTCTAGACGTGGCTGCCTCCTCTGTGATGGACAACAACGGCCTGGCCTTGGCCCTGGAAGAGCCCGACCTGGACAAGGTAGGGGATACTGTCTCTATTGGATGTGTGTGTGTGTTGCTGTGTGTGCATTAGAATTGGGGTTTTGTGTCTATGTGTTTCAGAATATCCTCAGTCCATGTGGCTGTTGCTAAGCTTGTCTTTGTTTTGTCATGGTTGTGTCCTGGTTGTGTGTCGCAGGTGGTGACGTACCTAGCAGGCTGTGGGCTCCAGAGCTGTCCCATGCTGCTGGACAAAGGTTACCCTGACATCGGCTGGAACCCCATTGAGGGTGAACGCTACCTCTCCTTCCTGCGCTTCGCTGTATTTGTCAATGGTAGGTGGGGCACTGTACTGTAATGACTGTCAGCAGCTCCTGTACTGAACCTTGGTCTCTGTAGGGTAAAGTGGAGGATGCGGCTTGGTAATGTACTGTACTATGCCTTCCATACCAGGGGTAGGTTTAGAGAGGGCCTGTCTGTGTGGATCCTGCTGGGCAGGCTAGACTGCCTGAGGGGGTTAGCTGATAGGAGCCACAGCCTCAAGGTCAGTAGAGCTCAGTGGAGGAACAGGATCTCACTAAAGAGAGTGAATATTGGAAACTGCTCCTGGATGAAAGAGCAGGGCAGCCATTCATTTGCTTCCTGACTGTGATGGACCAAAAACAGTGGCGATACATTGTCAAGCACTCACTAGATGAGCTTTATGTCTGGTGCTGTTCACCTCCGAGGTGTTTGGGAGCCCAAGGGAGTATTTTGTTCATATCAGTTGTTGATGTGTGTGTGTGTGTGTACTGTGTGCTATATTTGTGTGTTTTTCCACTGCCAATGCATTTTATGTGCATCTTGTGTCGATATCTGTGTTGATGTCAATGTGCTAATGTGGTGTATTACTGAAATATATGTTTTGTTAACCTGGTGGGGTGTGTGTGTGTGTGTGTGTGTGTGTGTGTGTGTGTGTGTGTGTGTGTGTGTGTGTGTGTGTGTGCGCGTGCGTGTGCGCGTGCGTGTATGTTTGTGTGTAACAAATGCATGTGTGTGTTCCAGGTGAGAGTGTGGAGGAGAACTCCAGTGTGGTGGTGAAGCTACTGATCAGGCGTCCAGAGTGTTTTGGCCCGGCTCTGAGAGGAGAGGGGGGTAACGGGCTGCTGGCAGCCATGAAGGAGGCCATCAAAATCTCAGATAACCCTGCTGTGGACTTGCCCTCCTCCGCCCAGGGGGTCAGCTCTGACGCGTAAGCTACATACTGTACCTGCCATAGCTATAAAGCAAGAACTAACGGCATAGAACTAATAGTACATAGCAAAGTAAACACTGTAAGATCATGGTGAGTTAGTGAAGATGGCAAGGTAAGGCCCAGAAGACCTTCTCATTGGTTTTGTTATGGGCAGGTCTGCTGAGGACGATGAGGAGGAAGAGGTGGTGCATATGGGCAATGCCATCATGTCCTTCTACTCTGCCCTCATCGACCTACTGGGACGCTGTGCCCCAGAGATGCACGTGAGTTTAGCTGATGGTCCCACTCCTATCACAGATCACCTGTACTCTGACCTACTCTGAGAGGTTTATTTGCATACGAGACATCTCAGCATCTGTTCTCTCTGACTCATCTGGATAAGTAAAGATTGAATGAATGTCTGTTTTCCACCAGTGAGATTTCAATAGGACTAATGACCTTCTCTCCTTCCTCCTCCTCCTTCAGTTGATCAACAAGGGTAAAGGGGAGGCCCTGCGTATCCGTGCCATCCTGCGCTCCCTAGTGCCCACTGAAGACCTGGTGGGCATCATCAGCATACCCCTCAAAATGCCTGTCGTCCACAAAGGTAGAGGACTGCCCAGTTCCCACTTCAGCTCTTATAACGCACAACAGCACACACAACAGCACACAATAGCAACACACAATACGCAATAAAATCCCAAATCACTCAGCCATATTTACACAAGGTGATCTAATAAAATGCACACTTTACTCTCTGAAGTCTAGAAACAACAAAAAGTGATCTAAATAATGAATTGGTTGAGGTAGAAATGATGAAGTATGAAACTCAATCGTTTAAATGGTGGTGCCGTGCTTTTGATCCCAGCTCACAATTCATGTGTTTTTAATCAACCAAGGCTTTCTACCTCCCACGGCTCTCCTCTCCTCGTCTCCCTCTCATTTCTGTTGCCGGGTGCTTTTCTCTATTGATTGCTCTGCACAAGCATAGCATCGCTCGGATCTTAAAACGCTGCTAGCTAGTGCTGCCACACAACGAGCGCTGTCGGCCGGCCAACAACTGAATAACTCAGCCGTGCCTCCCTCCCCAGAAACCCTCTCACAAGCTGCACTGCTGCTAATGAATACACATGAGTTATCTGGACTCGCATGCCTTTCTTAATCAGATGAGGCTTGCTATAATGTATGGGTAGGTCTCCCTGTTTGAATACTGCAAGAAAAACATATTTACACAAGTCCTATTTACACAGAGACCCACCACCTCTTCTTATTTTGTTTTCCTCTGTGTATCTCATTATTTTTTCTTTCTTTGTCTATCGTTCCCTTTTATGTTATTTTCTCTCTCTCTCTCTCTCTCTCTCTCTCTCTCTCTCTCTCTCTCTCTCTCTCTCTCTCTCTCTCTCTCTCTCTCTCTCTCTCTTCTCCTCCTCTTCCTCTTCCTCTTCCTGTTAGACGGAACTGTGACAGAGCCTGATATGGCAGCCAGTTTCTGCCCGGACCACAAGGCCCCCATGGTGCTGTTCCTGGACCGGGTCTATGGTATTGAGGACCAAAGCTTCCTACTTCAGCTGCTGGACGTGGGCTTCCTGCCCGACCTGCAAGCCTCTGCTTCTCTGGACACGGTGAGTGGTGAGCTCACCCTCAGCTGAGAAGTGGGAGATGTGGAAGACCACAAATTAGGCTAAGGCATCAAGTTGTTCGTTTTGCCATCTAGTTCATTGTTTACCAGACGTGGGTTGAGGTATTCAATGATGTGGGAGATGAGTGGAGTGGAGGCTGTGTATTGAAGGCTTGTGTGTGTGAGAGGGAGTTTAAAACATGTGTATTTAAAGCTGAGTGTCTAAGTGGAGTCGGTTTAGTGGAGTGGAGTGTACTAGTGGAGGTTGACCCTGGTGATTCCATGAGCAGGCAGGCGGTGAGCCCCTTGATAAGGGCTGGAATATCCATGGCTCTGCTTGTTTTGGAGCTCTCTGAGGCAACCCTCCACCCCAGCCCCAGCCCGGTGTTAATGTGACAACGGCTAAGAATAGCTAGCCTCTGGGCCACCAGTTGCCCTGCTCCTGTACAGACACACAGATCTTTGATCCACACTGGAAAGCGATAAGGATCACGCGCCCACGTAATCCAGCAGCTATTAAATTAAAGTCTGGTTGATTCCGATGTAACACGATGCTAGGCTCACCGTTCCAGGCCTTTAATTAGAGAGTATTACTCTGTAGATATGATTAGCCCTGGCCTGGGATGACCTAGTGCTTTGTCTCCCTGTTTTAGTTCTTCATCAGCTATTTCCTAAGGATAAATGTGCAGATTCAGCTCCTCACTAGGATTCTATTTAGAGTAGTTGAAAGTCTATCTTTGACACACCTAATGATAGTGATTGTGGAACAGTTGAAGTTGTGCCTGGGTTGTGAGAACTACTGTGTGACACTGTGTTGTGTTGACCTCTCCCCTTTGACCCCTCCCCTGTAGGAGGTACTCAGCACCACAGAGACAGCTCTGGCCATGAACAGGTACATCGGCTCTGCCATGCTGCCCCTGCTCACCCGCTGTGCCCCCCACTTCGCTGGCACAGAGCACTACGCCGTGCTCATCGACTCCACGCTGCACACCATCTACAGGCTGTCCAAGGGCCGCTCTCTCACCAAGGCCCAGAGAGACGCTATCGAGGAGTGTCTGCTGGCCGTCTGCAAGTAAGGAGTTCCACTATGTACATTAGCACCCCTCAAGGAAGTAATACGCTCACTGTGTGGCCATTGAAACACTTAAGGCAAACAGATACAGTATTATCCTGGGTCATGATGTGGTGTCTCTCTGATTTCCTGTTCCCTCCCTGGTCTGGTCCTCTGTCTGCAGGTACCTCCGTCCCTCCATGCTGCAGCATCTCTTGCGACGCCTCGTCTTTGACGTGCCCTTGCTGACAGAGTACTGCAAGATGCCTCTCAGGGTATGTCTCCTTTCCTTCCCTCTCCCTTTCTCTTTCTCTTTCTCTTCCTCTGCCCTTTGCGCTCTCTCTCTCTCTCTCTCTCTCTCTCTCTCTCTCTCTCTCTCTCTCTCTCTCTCTCTCTCTCTCTCTCTCTCTCTCTCTCTCTCTCTCTCTCTCCTCTCTCTCTCTCTCTCTCTCTCTCTCTCTCTCTCTCTCTCTCTCTCTCTCTCTCTCTCCTCTCTCTCTCTCTCTCTCTCTCTCTCTCTCTCTCTCTCTGCCCTTCTGCTGCCCTCTCCCTGATCTCAGCAGGCTCTGGATTCAGGGGTGTGCTCTGCAGCCTGCTTGAAGATATTAGCTCTCTATCCTGTTGGGCGTTACACACACTGTTTATCAAACATACCGTCTCTTTCTCTGCCTCTCACTGCTATTAATGATGACGTTCCCAGCATTAAGCAGATGTTGGCAGTTGTTTTGTTTTTATTACAACAGCCGAGCACCAGGGAGCAGAGATTGCCTGTGGAAGACGGAACACTGTTGATTCTGCCTCCACTTAAACTGAGCTAGTGAGAATGAATATCCCATGACCTATCATCAGCTGTAGATCCTATTGGAGATATTTGGCTCGGTGCCAGTGTGTTGTTGTCTCTCAGTACACCAGTAAAGTGGTTATCTACGTGTCTGTTTTCTATTCCTCAGTGTAGCCCACAGCAGAGTGTACATACATCCTCTCTCTCAGTCTGATGTTGTGGTTGTGTCCTCCACAGCTCCTGACCAACCACTACGAGCAGAGCTGGAAGTACTACTGTCTGCCATCAGGCTGGGGCAGCTATGGCATGGCCTCAGACGAGGAGCTGCTCCTCACAAAGAAGATCTTCTGGGGCGTCTTGGATTCGCTCTCACAGAGGGTACGATGAGGTCTCCTTTAACACAGCACTTAAACCCAGGAGAATGGCAGGCCTCCAACAGGCTCCTAGTTGAGGCAAAAAAAAAATGCTGCACTGAGCTTTGATCAGGAAGTGCTGACCATGTGGATACATGTTCAGGCCAATAGGTCATAACCTTTAGTAATCTGGTACTAGACGCTCCTCTTTAAGTGTCCTATTGAATTATCTCTCTACGAATGCCTCGTTGCCTTTCTGTGCTGTTGAATATGGCCATAGATTTATGGTTCATCTTGTATGCTCTTTTTGAAGTACGGTAAATGTCTGGAACCAGCACATGAAAGTGAAGATGGTGACAGAAAGACCAGGCTGAGAACATCAATATTTGAACAGTCATCATCGATCTCAGCCTCTGCTCTCTGTAACTGGGACGACTCTGCATTAAGCATATCTCTTAACCTCTAGCCATTCCTGCAGTCTCTAGTCGATAGTTTAGCCTTACTCAGACCTCAGTGGAGTCCACTGATAGTCCACCAATCAGAGTGTGTTTCACATTGCAGAAGTACGATGCAGATCTCTTTAAGATGGCCATGCCCTGTCTGAGTGCCATATCTGGGGCCTTACCGCCTGACTACATAGACTCCACCATCAGCACCACCCTGGAGAAGCCTGTGTCTGTGGACGCTCAGGGCAACTTCGACCCTAAACCCATAAGCACAGCCAAGTGAGTGGCCATCAGAGATTATGGCATATAAGGCGTGACTGTCTGCTCAAATTAAGGGCATTTTAAATGAAGTGATCCCACTCTGACTTTATATGTAACAACTTGTTATAGGTGCCATGTAGAAATTATGCACATAATTGATTTGATGTAATGTGCAGTGCTTTTATATACTTCATGACTGTGTTTACATATGCTTTATCCCAGCATGCATCATACCTGCAGTGAGTCATGGTTACTCTCTCTTTACAGCATATCTCTTCCAGAGAAACTGGAACACGTTGCCAACAAATATGCTGAGCATTCCCATGACAAATGGTCAGCAGAGAAGGTAGGCCAACGATGAGCTCCTCTGCCAAGGAAATGTGTATTAGATGATGCAAAATTACACCTGGAACCAATTCATTATAACAGGGCATAAAGATGAAGAATCTACTGCTTTTGCACTGTATTTTATAAAGCCATACCACTACCTTCTTGGATAAACCAATAGGAGGCTGGTTTCAGGGTTGCTCTCTCTATCCTATTTGTTTTTATTTGGGTTGAAAAACTAGCTGGTAATTTATCAGGTCTGTAGTAGGCTCATACTTGGCTGTTTTCTCCAGGTGATGTTGGGATGGAGGTATGGGGACTGTATAGATGAGAAGGCCAAGACTCACCCTCTACTCAGGACCTACAAAGGTCTGACAGAGAAGGTACAGTGTAGTACAACATTACACAATATGGAATTGCTACACTAAAGTACGAGCTCAATAGGTAGACCTCATGATTAAGTTGACAATGTGATGATTAGTTTTTAACTGATTGTATATCTTGCTAACTCTTGGTGTGTATCTGTGTCTGTGTGGTCCTCAGGAGAAGGATATCTACAGGTGGCCGGTGAGGGAGACTCTAAAGAGCATGCTGGCTATGGGCTGGAACATCGACAGGACCAAGGATGGAGAGACCATGTCCCTACGGGAGAGTGAGAAGATGCGCAAGATCTCCCAGTCCTCTTCTCATGTACTCAGTTTAATAACCTCCTCCTCCTAGTACTTTACACTCTTAGAAAAAAGGTGCTATCTAGAACCTAAAAGGGTTCTTCGGCAGTCCCCATAGGAGATGCATTTGAAGAACCCTTTTTGGTTCCAGGTAGAACCCTTTGTGTTCTAGATAGAACCCTTTTGGGTTCCATGTAAAACCATTTCCACAAATGGTTCTACATGGAATCCAAAAGGGTTTTTACCAGGAACAAAAAACGGTTCTACCAGGAACTAAAAATAGTTATCCTATGAGGACAGCCAAAGAACCCTTTTGGAACCCTTTTTTCTGAGAGTTTATACCAGGACTGCTGTTATCTGTTCAATGTTTGTTTTATTACTGAATGTTTTCTTATTGGCATTTGGCAGGCTAACGGTTTCAACCCGACCCCAATAGACACCATCAATGTGGTTCTGTCTATAGAGTTCCAGGTGAGTGAACCACACAGCTGTTATTTTGTAACTGTAAATAACTGGTTTGTTTATGACTAGGCTGTTAATGTTATTTAATGAACAGATGTTCTCTTTGCTCTTTGGATCAAGGGCATGGTGGAGGTTGTGGCTGAGAATTATCACAACATCTGGGCTAAGAAGAAAAAGAATGACCTTGGAATTAGAGGTGATTCTATAATTATCTTCACTCCCTGTGAGATGGAGGAGCCAGATTAATGTAGTCAGAGTAAATGTGAGATTTATTGGTTCTGATTGTTACAGTGTTGTTGTTTGTGGTTCCAGGTGGGGCAACTCACCCTCTGCTGGTGCCCTATGACACCCTGACCGCCAAAGAGAAGGCCCGGGACAAAGAGAAGGCCCAGGACCTGTTCCGCTTCCTGCAGATCAACGGCTACGCCATCACCAGGTCAGTGTGTGAACTTCAGTCTTTGTAAAAACATTGATTTGTATTGTTGTGACAGAATGAGAATTCATCTGTCCCTTCTCCCTGTGTTGTAGAGGTCTGAAGGACATGGAGCAGGACTCTTCCTCCATGGAGAAGAGGTTTGCCTACAAGTTCCTCAAGAAGCTGCTGAAGTATGTGAACTCAGCCCAGGAGTTCATTGCCCACCTTGGTAAGAGCCTGGTGACATTCATATCGTTGATCTTTGAATGCTCCTCTACCTTTTCTCTGTTATGGACAATGCTGCCTTATTGACCTGCTCTTTATTGAACTTTGACCTTGTCGTTTCAGAGGCCATGGCTACCAGTGGGAAGACAGACAAGTCGCCTCATGAGCAAGAAATCAAGTTTTTCGCCAAAGTGAGAATATTGTAAATCTGTGTGAAACAAATGAAAATTTGAAGTACAGTACATGAGATTACACAAAGATTGTCACACATCTCCTAAATGTTATGTATTCTTTAGGTCCTCCTCCCTCTGATAGACCAGTACTTCAAGAACCACTGTCTCTACTTCCTGTCTTCTCCCAGTAAGAACCTGAGCAGCAGCGGTTACGCCTCTAATAAGGAGAAGGAGATGGTCACCAGGTCGGTACAATATCATCTCACGACTCTGCAGTTCCACTTTCTCACTGTCTGTGAATGCTTCTTACTTACTCTTCTCCGTATACTCCTTTCATCTTTTCATCTTTTCCTACTCTTAGCCTTTGACCTCCCTGATTTCGTTCTTTCTTTCCTTTATCTCTCCTTCACTTTTCCAGCCTGTTCTGTAAACTGGCAGCTCTTGTCAGACACAGGATTTCCCTATTTGGTAAGAAGCTGATTCTCATCGCTCTTTGTTGCTGTGAATATTAGGATGACTATTAGTGTGTGATATGCTAATGACTGTACTGTGTTCTCCTGTAGGGAGTGACTCCACCACCATGGTGAGCGTTCTCCACATCCTGGCCCACACACTGGACACCAGGTGGGTAGAACTCAGTCCTGCAGTCCTATACCCCTAGAGTTTGAAATTAAATCAAAGGTTTGAAAGAGGTCCGTCACGTAACAATTTTACAGTACATGCCATTGGAAAAGAGGGCTAATCTAATGTCTAACCTATATAACGTTGCATTACTTAGGCCCACACATATGTTGTTCTCCACCATGTTCATAATCACCAGTTGTTGTTATTCATGTCATTTTGGAATCATTGACATTAAGAGAAACAACTGCCGCTGGTATTTAGATAAGTACACTCATCATGCATACACAGCAGGTACTGTAGCTAGCTCCGGGCTCCTAGTGTTCTTTAGAAACGATGTGTTGTTTGAGGCAGCAGTTCTCACAAATGAGGTTAAAATAGCAATGCATTAAACATGATGTTTATGCTGAGGATGTAGCCACTGTACTGTACTGTACTTGCCCATAGGCCTTGTCTTTCAACTCCCTCCCTTTGGGAGATTCATCACGGCTTCAAAAAGCTTTAAGAGTCACAAAATGCATTACTAAAAATGTACTAATCTAATCTGCTTAATGTATCAAATAGTTTTTGGGGTGTAATATTTCTGCACGTCCCTACACTGACAGTCTCACCTTGAATCTAAATATTTACATAATTTACTGTATAAATCATACACTGTAAATATTCACATGACAGGACTAGAATCCCTTGGGAGCTCTCTGTAGTATAGCTGGATCTCCTCTATGGAAATGATGCTGTCCTTTGGGAACTCTTCTATCATATGGCAATTATTATTCTAATCAAATACGATCATTTTATTATCCCACATGGGGACATTGTTTGGTTTTTGTGTGCACAAACGGCAGCAATGACAGACTACATACTCCATCATTTAACCCCTTCCTCCCTCTCCTCCGACAGGACGGTGATGAAGTCTGGCTCAGAGCTGGTGAAGGCGGGGTTAAGGACGTTCTTCGAGAACGCAGCGGAGGACCTGGAGAAGACCCTTGAGAACCTGAAGTTGGGGAAGTTCACCCACTCCCGCTCACAGATGAAGGGCGTGTCCCAGAACATTAACTACACCACGGTGGCACTACTGCCCATCCTCACTGCCCTGTTTGAACACATCACCCAGCACCACTTTGGAGTGGACCTGCTCTGTGAGTGACCACAATAACACCTACACATCTAGGAGATATGAGGAGTGGCGAGAGTATGCTTTATAATCATGTCATATCACTGATGCTGTGCATATGAATGTAACCACCATACCTTTTCTGCTGTTTTTCAGTGGATGATGTCCAAGTGTCCTGCTATCGTATCCTGACCAGCCTCTATGCGCTCGGGACTGGGAAAAACATCTATGTGGAAAGGTAGTATTATTTAGATATTGCTAGGAGACTGATATCACAGATACTATATTTCTGAGATCTGTGTGTCTGTCTCTCCCCTCTCCCTGTCCCCTCCAGGCAGCTGCCGGCCCTGGGGGAGTGTCTGGCCACCCTGGCAGGGGCCATGCCTGTGGCCTTCCTGGAGCCCCTGCTCAACAAACACAACCCCTGCTCTGTGTTCAACACCAAGACCGCCAGAGAACGCGCCAGTGAGTTACACACACTTATACATGATAGTGTTGTACATGTTACACCATGATACACTATTTAATGGTTCTTTACCTGTGCATGTAAAATAGTGCTCATCTTATTCTGTGTAGTCCTGGGCATGCCAGACGCGGTGGAGGAGATGTGTCCAGAGATGCCTCGTCTAGACGTCCTGATGAAGGACATCAATGACATGTCTGAGTCTGGGGCACGCTACACAGAGATGCCCCACGTCATCGAGGTGGTGCTGCCCATGCTGTGTAACTACCTGTCCTACTGGTGGGAGAAGGGCCCAGAGAACCAGCCGTCTCCGCACAGCGCGGGCAGTGTTGGGGGCAGTGTCTTCTCCACCACCGTCACCTCAGAACACCTCAGTCTCATCCTGGGAAACATCCTGAAGATCCTAAACAGCAACCTGGGCATCGATGAGGCCTCCTGGATGAAGAGGATCGCAGGTTAGTTGGGTTGCATTACTGTGTGGGAGTGTACAGCAGTCTGTCACAGTGGATGGGAGCTTTAGGAAACAAACTGTTTTTTGAGGGCAAAACTGTCCTCGTATTTGTATACAGTGCTGATCAGATGAACCAGACTGAAAAGGGATTGTCTTTTGCATTCCTAGCAAGACAGCTTTTGTATTGTTTTGTTTTTAATTTCTAATAAAACAACTAACTATGTGTTTGTCACTATGACTGCTGTGTGTGCAGTGTACGCCCAGCCCATCATCACTAAGGCCAGGGCTGTTCTGTTGAAGAGTCACTTTCTGCCTACACTGGAGAAGCTGAAGAAGAAGACAGTGAAGGTGGTGACGGAGGAGGAGCTACTGAAAGCTGACAGTAAGGGAGACACCCAGGAGGCTGAGCTGCTCATCCTGGATGAGTTCGCTGTGCTCTGCAGAGACCTCTACGCCTTCTACCCGATGCTCATCCGCTATGTAGACAACAACAGGTGAGCCCGCTGAACCCTGGGTAATGGAGTAGTTTACAGTGGCATGATGTGGGTGTGTTTTACTTTTACCATAGGACCTATTGTAATGAAGGAATGTACTAGTTTGGTAGCAAGGCTTTGAAGCAGAGGATAGTATATTGATATAGTCTTTGGGTCAATCTCTTCTCTCCTCTTTGTCCTGCAGGTCGAGGTGGCTGAAAGAACCAGACGCTGACTCCAATGAACTCTTCAGAATGGTGGCTGAGATCTTCATCCTCTGGTGCAAATCACATGTACGATTTCTCCTTAAAAACAATGGACAAACTAACAGTTACAATGGAGAGGACGCTCCGAATGAGAAGTAAACAAAGCAGAAATGTCTTCTTCATACATTGTTATTACTCTTTCCTCAGAACTTCAAAAGGGAAGAGCAGAACTTTGTGGTTCAGAATGAAATCAACAACCTGTCATTCCTGACTGGTGATAGCAAGATCAAGATGTCAAAGGTAGCATTTATTATTATGTGCCTGCTTACTGAGACAGTCAAAACAGTTCTGCATCTTCCCCTTATTTTCAGTGGTGGAGAGTTCTACTCTACACTCTCGAAGCAGTCTGCAGCCCGTGTGGTCATGTATGTTCACATCCTAACCCTGCTAACCTCAGTTCAACCTCCCACTGCTCTCTGTCAGCACGCTCTCCAGCTGAGCCTTGTTACTGGGCTTCATTCTGCAGAGGCAGCCCTTTCTCTCTCACTGCTCCAGTACTGCAGCAACCCTAACACTCATATCCCCCGTGGCCAAACAGCGGCCATGTCACCACCTCAGGGACAGGGAATAGATTTGTTGATTGTTTGTTTTTTAAATATTTTTTTATCCTGTCTGCATTTACACTCCATTCACTGGCATAGGCAGCAGCCATTGGCGTGCCCTGCCTCACTGTAAACACATTACATCAGCCAATCATTAACACCTATCGGCCCTCCATCATCAGACCATCCTAACATCATACCTAGTGTTTCTCATTCCCGTATGGGCCGACCACGTCCCATCTCTGTTATTGAAAGTCAACAAGCCCATGACAAATAACATGATCACATTTCAATGGTGTTTCTGGGTTATGGATACCCTGGTGTGTGTGGCTCCTGCCTTCTACTGGCTGTCTCTATTAGTCACTCAGCTCCTGCACTGGGGTGTGTGTGTGTGTGTGTGTGTGTGTGTGTGTGTGTGTGTGTGTGTGTGTGTGTGTGTGTGTGTGTGTGTGTGTGTGTGTGTGTGTGTGTGTGTGTGTGTGTGTGTGTGTGTGTGTGCGCACCCATACATACAGTTAATTGTGTTTCTGTCTCTCTTGCTCAGTTGAATATGAGTGTCTCCTTTGTGCCAGCTTCTTCCGTTAGCCTTTTTCAGTGCTGTCGTTCTTGAATAATACCTCACTCTATGGGTAGAGGCAAACTGTGGGCTAATGCTGCTTTCAGGCTATAGCTCAATTTGAAATGCTTCATTGGCACAGCCTCTGCAGATTTTGCTGGTGATGAAAAAATTCCTTGGTTCCCTCTGCTACCCACAGGCTTAATTCAGTGTGTGGTGTGCTGTGTGCTCTCCCACTGTTAAATAAGCTCCTGTGAAATACAGCACAGGCAGGTCAAGGTAGCAATTTGAACATAAAGGTAGACATAGAGAAAAGACTAGACTGTCCCAAATTACTGCCTATTCCCTTTAGGGCACTACTATACATAGGTATTTTTTCAGTGAGTGCCAGGTGAAGTTATTAACATTTCATTCCGTCCTGGTATCAGTCAGGGGGTCAGGACCAGGAAAGGAAGCATAAGAGGAAGCGAGGAGAGTTCTACTCCATCCAGACCTCCCTGATCGTGGCTGCCCTGAAGAAGATGCTGCCCATTGGACTCAACATGTGCACCCCCGGGGACCAGGAGCTCATCTCCCTGGCCAAGACACGCTATATCCTGGTGAGACGGCCTGCCTAGCCCACACTGGTCTGGGGTCAGGTGTTACCGACTACACAATACTCAGCAGAGACCAGTATTACATTTTTTTCGGTCATCAAGGGTGGTCAACAACTGACTACGATTAATGAATGGTATATCTAATTGTTTCCTCATATTACTCAACAGAAAGACACAGATGATGAAGTGAAGGAGCATTTGCGGCAGAATCTGCACCTTCAAGAGAAGGTGAGCTAGAGAAAATGATGAATTACTGTCATTCATAAAACTAGAACAGCACCTCTGTATCAAACAGCAGTGATGTTTTCTAAGCCCTACACTGCACTAACCCACCCACAGTCAGAGGACCCTGCAGTGCGGTGGCAGCTGAACCTGTATAAGGATGTGATGGTGAAGAACGAGGGGCCTCCAGACCCTGAGAGGACCGTGTTCCGGGTCCAGAGCATCTCAGCTGCAGTCTTTCATCTGGAGCAGGTCAGTGGCTGGCTGCACCATGCATCACCCTTACTGCCTACAGTACATCCAGTTTTCTACGTCTTATATGTGTGCCCCATATCGCCATATACTGGCTGTGCCCCATATCTCCATATACTGGCTGTGCCCCATATCTCCATATACTGGCTGTGCCCCATATCTCCATATACTGGCTGTGCCCCATATCTCCATATACTGTCTGTGCTCCATATCTCCATATACTGGCTGTGCCCCATATCTCCATATACTGGCTGTGCCCCATATCGCCATATACTGGCTGTGCCCCATATCTCCATATACTGGCTGTGCCTCATATCTCCATATACTGTCTGTGCCCCATATCTCCATATACTGTCTGTGCCGCATATCTCCATATACTGGCTGTGCCCCATATCTCCATATACTGGCTGTGCCCCATATCTCCATATACTGGCTGTGCCCCATATCTCCATATACTGTCTGTGCCGCATATCTCCATATACTGTCTGTGCCCCATATCTCCATATACTGTCTGTGCCCCATATCTCCATATACTGTCTGTGCCCCATATCTCCATATACTGGCTGTGCCCCATATCTCCATATACTGGCTGTGCCCCATATCTCCATATACTGGCTGTGCCCCATATCTCCATATACTGGCTGTGCCCCATATCTCCATATACTGGCTGTGTCCCATATCTCCATATACTGGCTGTGTCCCATACCTCCACATACCGGCTGTGCCCCATATCTCCATATACTGGCTGTGCCCCATATCTCCATATACTGGCTGTGCCCCATATCTCCATATACTGGCTGTGCCTCATATCTCCATATACTGGCTGTGCCTCATATCTCCATATATTGGCTGTGCCTCATATCTCCATATACTGGCTGTGCCTCATATCTCCATATACTGGCTGTGCCTCATATCTCCATATACTGGCTGTGCCGCATATCTCCATATACTGGCTGTGCCTCATATCTCCATATACTGGCTGTGCCTCAAATCTCCATATACTGGCTGTGCCTCATATCTCCATATGCTGGCTGTGCCTCATATCTCCATATACTGTCTGTGCCCCATATCTCCATATACTGGCTGTGCCTCATATCTCCATATACTGGCTGTGCCTCATATCTCCATATACTGGCTGTGCCTCATATCTCCATATACTGGCTGTGCCTCATATCTCCATATACTGTCTGTGCTTCATATCTCCATATACTGGCTGTGCCTCATATCTCCATATACTGGCTGTGCCTCATATCTCCATATACTGGCTGCGTCCTATATCCTAGATCCTAGATGTCCTGCTTCTCTGATCATAGATCTATACTCAGCATGATATACTCATACTTCTGCTCCAAACCATACTCCTTATATAATTTGATATATAATAAAGTACATATTTTGTCTTCATTTATTCAATGTAGGTGGAACAGCCGTTGAGGTCTAAGAAGTGTGTGTGGCAGAAGCTGCTGTCCAAGCAGAGAAAGCGTGCGGTGGTGGCCTGCTTCCGCATGGCTCCTCTCTACAACCTGCCCAGGTACCACACACCTGTCTCCATTTTCTATAGTCACATTCCTTTACAAACACATTCATTAGCTGACTGACTGTAATGTAATGGCGCCTAACCAACTGTGCTATTCATTTATTTTTTCGCATTGTTTGTAACTTATTTTATACATAATGTTGCTGCTACCGTCTCTTATGACCGAAAAGAGCTTCTGGACATTAGAACAGCGATTACTCACCTCAAACTGGACGAAGACTTTTTCTTTAACGAGTCCGACGCGAAGGATGTACTGCTTTGTCGAGACTGGAGGTCGGGGTGCCTTGTGAGAATTCGGAGGCGTATTCTGTACTATTGGCCAACCTGCAATCATTGGAAAATAAACTGGACGATCTACAATTAACCTTTTCACATGTGAGTTCCAAATATCCCTAACCGTCGCCCCCTGCGTGAGTTTTTTCAAGCAGACCGCCATAGTCCCTGTGCCCAGGAAAGTGAAGGTAACATGCCGAAATGACTACCGCCCCGTAGCACTCACGTCTGTAGCATGAAGGGCTTTGAAAGGCTGGTTTTGGCTGACATCAACACCATCATCCCGGAAACCCTAGACCCACTTCAATTCGCATACTGCCCCAACAGATTCACAGATGACGCAATCTCAATCGCACTCCACACTGCCCTTTCCCACCTGGACAAAAGGAACACCTATGTGAGAAGGCTGTTCATTGACTACAGCTCAGTGTTCAACACAATAGTGCCCACAAACCTCATCACTAAGCTAAGGACCCTGGGACTAAACACCTCCCTCTCCAACTGGATCCTGGACTTCCTGACAGGCCTCCCCCAGGTGGTAAGGGTAGGCAACAACACATGTGCCACGCTGATCCTCAACACAGGGGCCCCTCAGGGGTGCGTGATTAGTCCCTCCTGTACTCCCTGTTCACTCATGACTGCGTGGCCAATCTCCAACACCATCATCAAATTTGCTGACGACACAACAGTGGTAGGCCTGATCACCGACAACGACGAGACAGCCTATAGGGGGAAGGTCAGAGACCTGGCAGTGTGGTGCCAGGACAACAACCTCTCCCTCATTGTGAGCAAGACAAAGGAGCTGATCGTGGACTACAGGAAAAGGTGGGCCAACCAGGCCCCCATTAACATCAACGGGGGTCGAGAGTTTCGAGTTCCTTGGTGTCCACATCACCAACGAACTATCATGGTCCAAACATACCAAGACAGTCGGGAAGAGGGCACGACAATACCTTTTCCCCCTCAGGAGACTGAAAATATTTGGCATGGGTCCTCAGATCCTCAAAAGGTTCTACAGCTGCACCATCGAGGGCATCCTGACCGGTTGCATCACCGCCTGGTATGGCAACTGCTCGGCTTCTGACCGTAAGGCACTACAGAGGGTAGTGCGTACGCCCCAGTGCATCATTGGGGCCAAGCTTCCTGCCATCCAGGACCTATGTACTAGGCGGTGTCAGAGGAAAGCCCAAAGAATTGTCAAAGACTCCAGTCACCCTAGTCATAGACTGTTTCCTCTGCTACTGCACGGCAAGTGGTACCGGAGCGTCAAGTCTCGGACCAAAAAGTTTCCTTAACAGCTTCTACCCCCAAGCCATAAGACTGCCGAACAATTAATCAAATGGCCACCTGGACTTCTTACAATGCACCACCCCCCACCTACATGTACAAATTTCCTCTACTATACTGGTACCCCCTGTATATAGCCTCGATATTGTTATTTTATTGTTAATTCTTTATTAATTTTTTTTTGCTTTAGTTTATTTTGTAATATTTTCTTAACTCTTTTTCTTGAAATGCATTGTTGGTTAAGGGCTTGTAACTAAGCATTTCACAGTAATGTCTACTACACCTGTTGTATTTGGCGAATGTGACAAATACAATTGGATTTGATTTGGGGACTCCAAGTCAAATATTAGAACCAAATACCCCAGCTGCTGTTGTCGGTACTGGCAGGCAGCAAGCTGTGTACAGTTTAGCATTGTCTCTTATTTCCAAGCCAACCCTACACTCTCTCTTTCTCTCTGCCTCACGAGTCTCACCCCTCTTTCCTAGACTCCAGACCCAGTATTTAATGTGAAGCTCCCCTCCCCCAATCTGTACGACAAATGACTAGCCTCAGCCAGTTATCAAGGAATAGAAAAGGACACGAGCAATTTCATGCCCTGCTGCACTGTAACTCAATCACAGAGACCCAGGAGGAGAGACAGCAGGGAGAAAAACAATTAGGAGCCCAACCTGGGGGCGGCCATCTTTAATATGTGCTTTGATGCCGCTCCTCGACACCAGATGACTAATTTCACCTAGTTATTGGTGTTATTTTGGGAATATGACATTGCCTCACATAGTTGAGTAATGAGTAAGCATTAGCCTTCTCAGTCAGAGTAATGTTTTTGAAATAATGACATTCTATGTTGAGGACATTTGATGAAATGTCTGTGTACTTTTCTCCTTCAACTGTTAGCTTATATTTCCACCACCTCTAAAACTATTACATACCCTTGTTTCAGTGACTTACCACACTTCTTACTGTGTCTCTACTACTGTGTCTCTACTACTGTGTCTCTACTACTGTGTCTCTACTACTGTGTCTCTACTACAGATGTACTTTCTTAATGTTATGACTCTTTGTCGCAGAGAATGTTCCTGCGCAGCATCAAATGCAAACGTATATTCTATTCAAGATTTAAAAAGGCTTTGTAATTTCCACTTTAAAATGTCAGACTTGATTTGCCCTAATGAAAAATGTATCAAACCCTACAAAAATGTCCATTATAATCCACATAATAATTTACATTTCCTGTTGCTGCAGGATTATTTTCCTGCTGCGAGAAACTGGTTAAATGAAGATAGTACATCTGTACTTCACCTTCTCTCTGGTCTCTCCTGAATGACATTACTATACTGTACCTCCCCTCAGGCACAAAAGTAATAATTACTTCCTGAACACCTACCGATGCTATTGGCTTGAAAAAATGCATGAGAACACAGACTATGACAGTCTGCTCTCCATGCTAACGGTAATGTAATGTTCAGACAATGTTTGTGACCTCCACTTCCTTCCTCCTGTAACTCTCATACAGTGATCCAACTGGCATTCTGACTGGTTGGCCTGGGAGCTACACTCATCACAAAAATATTCCCTCATTCACTCTGACCAAAAAGTATTTTTCTCCTAAATTCTAGGTTTCTGTACTGATGTCTCTGTAATTTATACCATAAACCATACCATTTTATTTAGCTTTAATCATCATAGTACACTATAGATGTTGCAAAAATAAATATGTTCCGTGATAATTGTTTACTGGTGTATACATGACAGGGTTATGAATTTGGGGGTACAGTTCAGTCTGTGTTTCTCCACGGTGACCAGTTGGATGTTCCAGTGCCATACTAAAAAGTATTAACCATTCTTAAAGTAATACCCCGCTCCTCTCCTCTCCCCCCTGGCCCACCCTGCTAACCCTCCTCATCTCCCTCTGCACCCCCAGGCATCGCTCTATTAACCTCTTCCTCCTGGGCTATCAGAGAATATGGATAGAGACAGAGACGTACTCTTTTGAAGAGAAGCTAGTGCAGGACCTGGCAGTAAGTACTGTACCTGTCCTCACAGTGCCCAGCCTTCTCTGTGTTATTTGTGGTACTAGCCTATCCTCACCTGGCCGTGCCACAACACAAGCTCTTCGCCAGCACAATGCCTGCCAAGCACTTCGGGTGTTCCGCCGGTCATCCATGTTTTGCCCCTGGCTCCATGTTGATCTGTTCCTTGCTAACGAAATGCCTTCCCAGGCACGCATGGCATCGGTCTGGATGTCAGTGCCAGGCTGGCAGCTGTACTGTACTGTTACTGTACCGTTATCCAGTTCTAGAGCTGTCCCCCATCCCACAGGGGTAAGAGAGCATCCAACCACGATGCTACGGCTTACTGGTGAAATTTATGGAAGGTGTGGCATCTTTCGTAAATTTTCTTTCACAGCATGGACACATTATCGTGTAATATTCATGTCGTTTGAGGAATTTGTTGTAATGAAATTATTAAGGAAAACTGTCCCTGCAAGGGTTGCTTTCTTTACAACTTTGATTCTAGATATCTCAGAAATTCTTCAAAAACACCATTCTGTCCTGTGTAAGCATTAGAATCTGCTACATGTATCAAAACAGCAATGAATACAATGGTTATAATCACTCTATAACACAATGCAGGGAAAATGGTTACATCTTAAAAGCGATGACCATGTGGAATAGTATCCCATCAACCACCTTTTTTTGCACCATCCTTTCCTGGTGGTCTCTCTTCACTAGGAGAGTGTCTGTGACTGTCATAGTGATACGGTGCTAGACTAGTATAGAGTATTATAGAGTATGGATCAGGCTCGTGGAGAGTCATGCTTAACCTCCATCTTCCTCTCTTTATCTCTACTGAACACACACCTTGACACCGCTGACCTTGACACCGCTAACCTTGACACTGCTGTACCATCTAAATGTGCTGTGTGTATGTCCCTGTGTGTGTGCCTGCATGGTCTGCTGATGTAGGAGTGGCGTGCCGTACCCGTAATGCTATTCTGTTGAGATACACTCAGTCTGTGTCTTTCCATGGGCCATGCTTCAGTGAGACAGGGTTTGACTGCACATTATGCATCTTTCATTTCAATGTGTTTCTGTTGATCAAGTACACCCTGTTGTCTCTGAGGTAAGTGATGCGCAATAAGATAAGACTACTTATGAAATGGCAGTGGTTACTGCATATGGTTAATAACCATCCATGTTTTTGTTTAGATACCTTGGCCTTGTGGTAATTGTTATTTTTAAAGTGTGTTGCAGTGTAATTTCAACAACTTTAACTTACATTATTAAAATATCACTAATTCAAAGTAGAGCATACTGATTTAGAAGTTCAATCTATAAGGTTTGTATCAGCGAAGTGTACAGCAGGCACATTTAGTCACTCTCAGAGGGTAAAGGGCACTGCTACTGTATACATGACAGGTGATTGGGTGTCAGGCTGTACTCTGATGTACTCTGATGTGTGACTGGGTGTTTGTGCAGAAGACCCAACTGAAGGTGGAGGAGGAGGAAGAGGAGGAGGCAGAGAGGCAGCCAGACCCTCTTCATCAGCTCATCCTGCATTTCAGTCACAATGCGCTCACTGAGCGGAGGTAAACACACACAGACACCTGTGCACCTGGCATCATGCTGCTAGCTCCATCTGTGCTGTATAATATTGCTGGTGTATCCCTTGGCTAATAAACTGGCACATTAAACTAAATCACTGCAGCATTTCTCCCCACGCAAGGAGAAGCACTCGAGCACAAGTAATTGTGTCACATTTGTTCTTAGTCATGCACCTGAGATACTTGTTTACTATGGAGTTATGCAAGGTTTATTCACATACGTTTATCCTGCTTTTTCATTCAGTTCTTTGGAAGAGGATCCTTTGTATATTGCATATGCAGACATGATGGCAAAGGTACAAAGCCTATATAGATTGTTTGTTGATTTGTTATTGGATTAATGTCTTTAGTGTCATGTAGAGGTCAACAGAGACCTGGCTAACAAAGCTCTCGCTTGTTTTCTTTAGAGTTGTGCAGAAGATGAGGAAGAGGAAGATGAAGAAGGAAAAGAGAAAACGTTTGAGGTGTTTTGGATCTCCCATCAGGGTATTATATTTGACTAGTCTCAAATGATTTTGTAAGGAGCTGTGTTTGTTTACAAGGGGTGTGTTTGTTTTTTGACCTGACAGGAAAAAGAGATGGAGAAACAGAAGACGCTGTACCAGCAGGCCAGACTGCATGACAGAGGAGCTGCTGAGATGGTGTTACAGATGATCAGCGCCAGCAAAGGTACAGGGTGTTCTGGTGTTCAGAGATAGATGGGAGGGGTTGAGGGTAGCTGAAGGACGGGACTAAAAACAAACAAAGATAACTATTGTAAAATATACTGTATCTGTAAAATGTATATAGTATGTATAAGCTGGAAGTAGAAGCCTAAGTGTTGTTGTCCATTAGTTTACTCCAATTAGGAGAGGGGTGGTAGGGTTAGGGGTAAATAATAAATAATCATTACAAATAATATATACAAATAAATATATGGGGGACTGGAAATGATGCAGACACTTACATTGATGGAAGGTGCAATCTATCTGCAATATTAAAGCTGATCTACCACCTAAAAAAATATCTATATATATAAATAAATAAAGTACAGGGGAACACTCTTACAAAGACAAACACACACAAATAATGTGATCCCTGATTGTCCTCTTCAGGTTCACTTGGGCCCATGGTGACCTTTACCTTGAAGCTGGGCATCTCTATACTCAACGGGGGCAACATAGTGGTTCAGCAGGTATATGAGAATATTTATGGAATCCATATAAATGTTTTCAGTATCTACAGTGCAGCTCACATTTTATTGTGTATTTCCTTTTTGTAGAAAATGCTTGACTATCTGAAGGAAAAAAGAGATGCTGGCTTTTTCAAGAGTTTATCAGGACTCATGCAGTCTTGCAGGTGAAATGATCTCACAATACACAAACAAATCTTTGACGGTTTGACATTCAAACAAAGCAAAACCGTACGTGTTGAAAACCATGTTGGGTCTCTTTCTTTCAACTTCATTAGTGTCCTGGATTTGAATGCATTCGAAAGGCAAAACAAAGCGGAAGGTCTTGGGATGGTGACTGAGGAAGGATCAAGTAAGTGAGGAGAGATAAACGAGGGGAAACAGTATACTACCTCAGACAGACATATGCACTATAACCTCTGGCTCTCCTGTCAACACTACCTCAGACAGATATATGCACTGTAACCTCTCTCTCTCCTGTAAACACTACCTCAGACAGATATATGCACTGTAACCTCTCTCTCTCCTGTCAACACTACCTCAGACAGACATATGCACTATTACCTCTGGCTCTCCTGTCAACACTACCTCAGACAGACATATGCACGGTAACCTCTCTCTCCTGTCAACACTACCTCAGACAGACATATGCACTATAACCTCTCTCTCCTGTCAACACTACCTCAGACAGACATATGCACGGTAACCTCTCTCTCCCCTGTCAACACTACCTCAGACAGACATATGCACTGTAACCTCTCTCCTGTCAACACTACCTCAGACAGACATATGCACGGTAACCCCTCTCTCCTGTCAACACTACCTCAGACAGACATATGCACGGTAACCTCTCTCTCCTGTCAACACTACCTCAGACAGACATATGCACGGTAATCTCTCTCTCTCCTGTCAACACTACCTCAGACAGACATGTGCACTGTAACCTCTCTCTCTTCTGTCAACACTACCTCAGACAGACATATGCACTGTAACCTCTCTCTCTCCTGTCAACACTACATCAGACAGACATATAAACTGTAACCTCTCTCTCTCTCTCCTGTCAACACTACATCAGACAGGCATATGCACGGCAACTCTCTCTCTCCTGTCAACACTACCTCAGACAGACAATTGCACGGTAACCTCTCCCTCCTGTCAACACTACCTCAGACAGACATATGCACTGTAACCTCTCTCTCCTGTCAACACTACCTCAGACAGACATAAGCACTGTAACCTCTCTCTCTCCTGTCAACACTACCTCAGACAGACATATGCACTGTAACCTCTCTCTCCTGTCAACACTACCTCAGACAGACATATGCACGGTAACCTCTCTCTCTCCTGTCAACACTACCTCAGACAGACATATGCACTGTAACCTCTCTCTCCTGTCAACACTACCTCAGACAGACATATGCACGGTAACCTCTCTCTCTCCTGTCAACACTACCTCAGACAGACATATGCACTGTAACCTCTCTCTCCTGTCAACACTACCTCAGACAGACATATGCACGGTGACCTCTCTCTCTCCTGTCAACACTACCTCAGACAGACATATGCACTGTAACCTCTCTCTCCTGTCAACACTACCTCAGACAGACATATGCACGGTAACCTCTCTCTCCTGTCAACACTACCTCAGACAGACATATGCACTATAACCTCTCTCTCCTGTCAACACTACCTCAGACAGACATATGCACGGTAACCTCTCTCTCCCCTGTCAACACTACCTCAGACAGACATATGCACTGTAACCTCTCTCCTGTCAACACTACCTCAGACAGACATATGCACGGTAACCCCTCTCTCCTGTCAACACTACCTCAGACAGACATATGCACGGTAACCTCTCTCTCCTGTCAACACTACCTCAGACAGACATATGCACGGTAATCTCTCTCTCTCCTGTCAACACTACCTCAGACAGACATGTGCACTGTAACCTCTCTCTCTTCTGTCAACACTACCTCAGACAGACATATGCACTGTAACCTCTCTCTCTCCTGTCAACACTACATCAGACAGACATATAAACTGTAACCTCTCTCTCTCTCTCCTGTCAACACTACATCAGACAGGCATATGCACGGCAACTCTCTCTCTCCTGTCAACACTACCTCAGACAGACAATTGCACGGTAACCTCTCCCTCCTGTCAACACTACCTCAGACAGACATATGCACTGTAACCTCTCTCTCCTGTCAACACTACCTCAGACAGACATAAGCACTGTAACCTCTCTCTCTCCTGTCAACACTACCTCAGACAGACATATGCACTGTAACCTCTCTCTCCTGTCAACACTACCTCAGACAGACATATGCACGGTAACCTCTCTCTCTCCTGTCAACACTACCTCAGACAGACATATGCACTGTAACCTCTCTCTCCTGTCAACACTACCTCAGACAGACATATGCACGGTAACCTCTCTCTCTCCTGTCAACACTACCTCAGACAGACATATGCACTGTAACCTCTCTCTCCTGTCAACACTACCTCAGACAGACATATGCACGGTGACCTCTCTCTCTCCTGTCAACACTACCTCAGACAGACATATGCACTGTAACCTCTCTCTCCTGTCAACACTACCTCAGACAGACATATGCACGGTAACCTCTCTCTCCTGTCAACACTACCTCAGACAGACATATGCACTGTAACCTCTCTCTCCTGTCAACACTACCTCAGACAGACATATGCACTGTAACCTCTCTCTCTCCTGTCAACACTACCTCAGACAGACATATGCACTGTAACCTCTCTCTCTCCTATCAACACACAGAAAGACATGCATATCTTAGAAATCTTTAGTGTTATAGGAAAGTAATTGTAGATTTGTTTGATTATAAGATGACAATTTATTTTCTTACTTTTGAGAGTCAAGTCCACTTGGTGCTCTTGCCAAATGCTGACCCATGATGCTCCATACACATTTCTTAAGTGTCTAAAACCATACACAAGTATAACATATAAATGTTAAGTAGGTAATGTTGATTTCCATGTTACTCCATGTTGATTTCATCTGACCCCTCCCCCTTCCTCCCACCCAGCCACAGGGTCACAAGTCACCTGTCTTCTGATCTCCAACCAATCAATGCTCACAGACAAAACCAGTCTAAAATTACATTATTCCACTAATGTGATTATTTGTGGTTTGCTCTTACTGCTTGTGCTACAGCCAGTGGTCAATGTGTTCCTATTAACACCTTGTTGTACATTCTGAATCTGCCCGTAGAGAAACGTAATTCATTAATAAAGATTTACTGTACCCTACTCCATAGTGACAAAAGTAATGTTATGTCAGAACTGTATGTGGTCGCTAGTAATTCCTACAAACTTATGCACAAGCAATAAGAGCAATCCATAAGGATACACCCCCTGCCATTATGATTGGTCAGCCAATGTCCAACCCACCAGCTAATGATTGGCCCATGTCTTTTTGTTGTGTTTGAAGGCCTGTGATAGGGCTATTACAGCCACATGATACAGCATTAGCGTGCCACATTCGCTCTTTTGTTTGTGATGGAAAAGCTCATCTCCATGTCACATATGTCACTGGGCGAGTTTGTTTTGCATGGCCCGGTTCCTCAGGTAGGCAGAGATTGCACATTTTACACCATTCCATTGGTCCTTAAGTGAAATCTCCACCACCCGGGGCACCGGGCCATGCAAAATGAACTGGCCCATTGTGTCTGTGTTCATTGGGCAGGTAAACCTGTGCTACTGTATGTTCCTCAGTCACGTGATGTCCGAGTACTGTCTGTCAACAAGATAAAAAACACCAACTCCAAAAAAAACAGATCTATACACTATGTAAATCCCCCACCATAGAAGCTGTTGGTTCTAATGGAGCGCATACAGTAAATGGGTATGTTCTCATACATACTCCAGCTCATTCCCACCTCATGTAACCAGGCATAAGTGATGGTGACTGCAGTCCTGTAGTGTTTCTCACCCCCTGTCCAACACCAGTCCTGCCAAACTGTGCAGCAGAACCTGTAGAACTACCTACCTGAGACTCTTAACCGCATGTCTACTGTATGTCCAACGTCTAAAATGATGTAGATATCTCTCTCTTCTTCTTCCTTACTTCTTATTGAAACTCAATGTCTTCTCCTTTGCTTATGTCTGCTTTTTTTGTTTGTTTGTTTCTTCTTATCATTTTTTAACTCATCGGTCGCAGTCAACGTGAGTGAGCGGGGTAAATACACGGTTTAGATTCTACTCATTTCGCCATCCTGATTGCTCTTCGTCCAGTTCCCACCTCTTCCCCCTCCCCTCTGTCTGGAATGTGATAATAACCTACTGCTTTGATCTGAAGGAACACATGCATGCTCAATAAGACATTGGTCTGATTGTTCAAGCCATAGCTTTAGACCCAACTGACTCTTACCTCTCTCTCCTATACAAAGTTACTGTTTGTCTGCTTGTCGTGTGTGGAAACTTTTATTTCTCTTTATATTGATATTACTAACCAATATTAATCGATAAAGTAAATTAGTAATACGAATAAAATGTCCAAAGCTTTGCTTGTATCTGAAGGACCGAACAACAAAGCTCAGTTGTATTCCTATTATCCCTCCCTCTATCCAGTATGTACAGTATATCAAGTCAAAGTGATATGAATGTCTCATAGAGAGCATACGACTTTCATGACAAAGTCTCCTAGTCTAGGAGCTAGAGGACTATACAGCAGCTTTGTGGGGAAGTGAAAGTTATGCTGGCCATGGTGTAAGCTTGTGTTAGATCAAGCTGAGGGGGTCATCTGGTTTCTAGCCCCCTCCTAACCAAAGGGGACAGTCATCAATCTCATCTCCTGTTTCCAGGTTCCAAGGTACTGCAGAACGATGAGTTCACTAAGGATCTCTTTAGGTTTCTGCAATTGCTCTGTGAGGGACACAACAACGGTATGTTCAACACTTTACACAGAACACCTTACGTCAATAATAAGCCTTAGTTTACCTACTGTAGCCTACTTGTGACAATGTTCAATATATTTCATTACCGTACTCTGCTGAAAGTGATCCTCTTTTATCCATTTGACCCCTTTTCCCTTTCTTCAGACTTCCAAAACTTCCTGCGGACTCAGACTGGGAACACAACCACAGTAAATATCATCATCAGCACTGTGGACTACCTGCTCCGTCTGCAGGTAAAATACTATCCCCCACCCTCACTCCCTATATGCTTTGTGTGTAGCGTCTGTTTATACTGTCCTGTGTTACATGTTGATTTATCCAATATTAGGAATCCATTAGTGATTTCTACTGGTACTACTCTGGGAAAGACATCATGGATGAGGCTGGCCAGCGGAACTTCTCCAAAGCCCTGGCTGTGGCCAAGCAGATTTTCAACTCTCTCACTGAGTACATACAGGTAACACAAGCCTCTTGGGTTGGAAGAAACTAACCTTCACGGACAGGAATGCATTGTATGGTTAATCATGGTTATCGTCCTGACTATAGTGATATCTTCTCTGTGTGTCCCCAGGGCCCGTGTATTGGGAACCAGCAGAGTCTGGCCCACAGCAGGCTATGGGATGCAGTGGTGGGCTTCCTGCATGTGTTTGCCAATATGCAGATGAAGCTCTCACAGGTAATACAACTAAGGACCATTTTCTAATCAACTCACTCCTTGTCAACCAGTGGCTCAATATTAGATCTATCAATTCAGATATGAAACTGAATAGCATCTGGTTAGTGTGATACAACATCAAACTGTATGTGGATGGAGAGTTCATATCCTGACTTTCTTACCAATCAGCTGTTGCCACAAGAGGTCCCTCTTAGTTCAGGGATGTACTCTGCAGCATACCTGGGTGATAGGCTTTTCTCCCTGCCTTCATTTGAAATGTTATGAAGGCTATGTGATCCATCACTCCCACAGCAAGACACCTTGGATGTGCTTTGTAGCCAATAACCCAGGTGGGATCAGAATGAAACCTCTCGGACCGTTAGACCGCCTCAGCTTATCTCAGGGTTATCCGGAGGGGCAGGGCTGTTTGCAAGTGACCAGATTGACAGGGCTGCCGGGTGCGTTTTGATTAAGCTAATCAAAGTCCCTCCTCAGATTTATTGCATGCTGGGGAGGCCCAAAATGAGTCATCCCCTCCCAGCCATCTGCTCTGGCTCAGCAGAATGACATTAGGCCATGTGCTGATGGATGGCTGGGGCCTAGCGAATCCTACAGTAGCGGGTCCCAGTGCTCGCAGAGGGCCTTGATCTATCCAAATGCCGCTCTGGGATATTAGCAGTGGACTGGCCCTGACAGAGCGGCACTAACCTTGATATGGTGCAGAATGTGTCTCAAAGTTGCTTTTGTTTCCTGTCCCCCCAGGACTCAAGTCAGATTGACTTATTGAAGGAGCTGCTGGACCTGCAGAAGGACATGATTGTGATGATGCTCTCCCTTCTGGAAGGTTCTATTACACCTTTTTATCTCAGTCGTGACTCATCATGGAGCACATTGTGGCTATCAGATGACACTGATAGAACAGAGTTAGCTACTAACCATTTTATCCGTTATCCCTAAAACTGTAAACACATTTTTTTGCTTGAAATGATTTTGCATGGTATCAAATATCTAGGCGATCTACCTTGACAATAAAATAAGCAGATTGTGTTATGGTTACTGTGTACTTTGTATTGTATGTCCTAAACTTTAGTAACCCTCGCTACCCTCCTACAGGTAATGTTGTCAACGGAACCATTGGCAAACAGATGGTGGACACCCTGGTGGAGTCCTCCAGCAATGTAGAGATGATCCTCAAGTTCTTCGACATGTTCCTCAAACTCAAAGACCTGACCTCCTCGGACAACTTCAAGGAGTACGACCCGGACAGCAAGGGAGTGATCTCCAAGAAGGAGTTCCAGAAGTCCATGGAGAACCAGAAGCAGTACTCCCAGTCGGAGATTGAGTTCCTGCTCTCCTGCGTCGAGGCTGACGAAAACGACATGTTCAACTACGAGGAGTTTGTTGAACGTTTTCATGAACCGGCCAAGGACATTGGTTTTAACGTGGCGGTCCTGCTCACCAACCTATCAGAACACATGCCTCACGACGCCCGTCTGGCCACCTTCCTGGACCTGGCTGAGAGCGTGATAAACTACTTTGAGCCCTACCTGGGCCGCATCGAGATCATGGGCGGGGCCAAGCGCATCGAGAGGGTCTACTTTGAGATCAGTGAGTCCAGTCGTACGCAGTGGGAGAAGCCCCAGGTCAAAGAGTCCAAGAGACAGTTCATCTTTGACGTGGTCAACGAGGGCGGGGAGAGCGAGAAGATGGAGCTGTTTGTCAACTTTTGTGAGGACACCATCTTTGAGATGCAACTGGCCTCCCAGATCTCTGAGCCTGACTCAGTGGAGCGTCTCGAGGAGGATGAGGAGGACAGCCAGAGTGTGGAGGAGGAAGAGGAGGAGGAAGAGGAGGAGAGCATGATGGAGTCTCACTCAGCCTTCACAAACTCCTGTGTCTCCATGAGGAAGAACCTGTCCAGCTTCCGCCAGCTGCTCACCTTCAAGAGCATGCGGCGGCAGTACAGGAATTTCAGGAAGATGAGTGTGAGGGAGATGGTTCGAGGGTTATTCTCCTTCTTCTGGAAGATAATCACAGGCCTCTTCCGCTTCCTCTACAACCTGGTGTGGGGCTTCTTCCACATCCTGTGGTCCTCCATGTTTGGTGGGGGCCTGGTGGAGGGGGCCAAGAACATGAAGGTTACAGACATTCTGGGGAACATGCCTGACCCCACACAGTTTGGTATCCATGGCGACGTGCTGGAGGCAGAGAAGATGGAGGCGAGTGAGGCATCGTCGGTTGCAGAGATGGTCCAGATGGCCCAAGGGGACAAGGCAGAGGCCGACCTGATGGCTGAGCTGCTCAACATTCAAACCAAGAGCCAGGGGGGCAAGCACGCAGCCGAGCCAGGTCTGGGGGACATGGGTGAAGTGGTGGGAGTCGACGCCCCCTCTTTAGCCAGTGCCGTCAAACAGAAGAAGGCCAAGGTCTGTACCTGGATCTCCTCAGAAATCACACATGTTCAGTCTTAGAAAAAAAGTAATGGTTATCTGTGTAAGGTCAGGCCTCTGTAATGTATATGTCACATAATGATTAGGTGCAAAAATGAGCTGTACCCTCTTAGAAAAAAAGTGCTATTTAGAACCTTAAAGGGTTCTTTGGGCTGTCCCCATAGGATAACCTTTTGAAGAACCCTTTTTGGTTGCAGGTAGAACCCTTTTGGTTGCAGGTGGAACCTTTTTGGGTTCCATATAGAACCTTTTCTACATGGAACCCAAAATGATTCTACCTGGAACCATAAAGGGTTCTACCTGGAACCAAAAAGGGTTTTCCTATGGGGACAGCAGAAGAACGTTTTTGGAACCCTTTTTTGTAAGAGTGTAGTTTAACCACATTCCATGTGTTTCTTGAAGGAGGCTGCTACTATGGAGCCTGCCAATGGAGATCACAAAGCCGAGCCAGAGAAGGCAGAGTAAGTGACCTCATAAAGTCCTTGATGTGATGTGATTGCACCTGATTTGATTCCCAGTGTGGACACAATATTCCCTACCAGGCTCAGCCCTATCATCATTTGTTTTGCTCTTGGTGGAAACTGAACTGATTTGTTGAGGGTGCGTGTCTGTCTGTCTGTCTGTCTGTGTAAACCCACGGGGTGTGTGTTTGTAACTGCAGCCCAGATGAGGAGGAGAAGAAAGACAAGGACAAAGCCAAAGAGGAGACTCCACCTGAGTCCCCACCAGAAGAGGAGAAGAAGGCCCCCAAGAAGAGACCGGGACTAAAGAAAGAGCCCCCAGAGGCCTTCATGGCCAGATTCTTCTCTGGCCTGGAGATCTACCAGACCAAGATGTTGGTGAGCACACTCACCCATTCTGTTGAGCCCTGTAATCACAACAGTACATTAATGGTTGTCCTGTTGCATATGACACAAATGTATGAATACTATACACTGAGTTTACAAAACATTAGGAACACCAGCTCTTTCCATGACATAGACTGACCAGGTGAATCCTGCTGAAAGATATAATCCCTTAATAATATAATCTGTTAAATCCACTTCAATCAGTGTAGATGAAGGGCAGGAGACAGGTTAAATCATTATTTGTAAGCCTTGATACAATTGAGACATGGATAATGTATTTGTGCCATTCGGAGGGTGAATGCGCAAAACAAAATATTTAAGTGCCTTTGAACGGGGTATAGTAGTAGGTGCCAAGCACACCAGTTTGAGTCAAGAACTGCAACGCTGCTTGGTTTTTCACACTCAATAGTTTCCTGTGTGTTTCAAGAATGGTCCACCATCCAAAGGACATCCAGCCAGCTTGACACTGTGGGAAGCATTGGAGTCAACATGGGCCAGCATCCCTGTGCAACGCTTTCGATACCTTGTAGAGTCCATTCCCCGACAAATTGAGGCTGTTCTGAGGGCAACTCAGTGTATACATGTGTGTTTTGCAGAACTATCTGGCCAGAAACTTCTACAACCTGCGTTTCTTAGCGTTGTTCGTTGCTTTCGCCATCAACTTTATTCTGCTCTTCTACAAAGTAAGTCAATATCTAATCAAATAGAGCACAGTGTTGCTATTGAACTGCCATGGATATAAACGGGGTGTTTGTTATGTCAGGTGACTGGCGATGAAGGGGATGACGATGATCCAGACCCCTGGACCGGTGGTGGAGGTACTGATGAAGAGGATGATGAAGGTGGGATGGAGTATTTTGTCCTGCAGGAGAGCACCGGCTACATGGCACCTACACTACGCTTCCTGGCCATACTACACACAGTCATCTCTTTCCTGTGTGTGGTGGGATACTACTACCTGAAGGTACATTTTGTGAACACACACATATACAGATAACTAACTCATCGACACCGACATCTTTATAGTATCCCTAGAGAATGTATTTTCCCCATCATTATAATGGACTAGTAATTAAAACTTACATATCACACTTTTCCAAGTGGTCAAAGTCCTTTATATTGGGATATGGGAACTAATTTACCACCAATACATATTCCCCCTTTTTCTGAAGGTGTTTTTGGTGACGTAATCATCAGAGTGTAATGGTATTATATCCAGACAGTGCCCTGTGGAGCTGTGATCTAATGTTCCATCTCTCTGTCTGTGTCCCCAAGGTGCCTCTGACTGTGTTCAAGAGAGAGAAGGAGATCGCCAGGAAGCTGGAGTTTGACGGCCTCTACATCACAGAGCAGCCGTCAGACGATGACATCAAAGGACAGTGGGACCGCCTCGTCATCAACACCCCGTGAGTCAAACAGAACACGACTACTATCATTACCGCAAACTAAAATCATCACTTTGGTATTTGATTGTAGTATTCAGATTGTGGACTGATTGTCTACACCAGGGATTTTGTTTGTAACTTCCTCTCATGTAAATCCTTCATGTGATAATTCTATGTTCTATCATCTTTTGTATAGTTCCTTCCCTAATAACTACTGGGACAAGTTTGTGAAACGCAAGGTAAGTAGACAGTATTTAATTCATTCTTGTTTGGCTTGTAATTTATATTCACCAGATCAATACGACTTGATCATGCACATACTATTACTACTATTTACTCTCAGTTTCTCCTTGTTATCCTGGCCTGCTGCTGTTAGGTGATCAATAAGTATGGAGATCTGTACGGAGCCGAGAGGATAGCAGAGCTGCTGGGGCTGGATAAGAGTGCTCTGGACTTCAACCCCACAGAGGAGACAGTGGTGAAGGAGGCATCGCTGGTGTCCTGGTGAGACCCTGGGAGAGTGGCCTATAATAGAGTTATCGGGTTAGCATACACAGAGTGAAGTCAAAAGCAATACCATTCACATCATGTCACCTCTTTTGACAGGTTGAGCTCTGTCGACACCAAGTATCAATGCTGGAAAATGGGTGTGGTGTTTACAGACAATGTGAGTGTCCTACATTTACAATGAACATCATTTGGTATATGATAACGCCACATTATTGACTTGATCTGACTGATCTGTTTCTATGTTGTGTGTCCCTGCAGTCGTTCCTGTACCTGGTGTGGTACACCACCATGTCCATCCTGGGTCACTACAACAACTTCTTCTTCGCTGCCCATCTGCTGGACATCGCCATGGGCTTCAAGACCCTCCGGACCATCCTGTCCTCAGTCACCCACAATGGCAAACAGGTGGGTGGATGCCGTTTGACCACCAGGCAGCAGGGGTCAGTGTTGAGTTGAGCTCTAGTTCTACCCTGGTATTAACCATAGAGATAAAGTACATCATAGTGGTAGTAACCTGAAGTATTCTCTATGTGTCAGCTGGTTCTGACTGTAGGTCTACTGGCGGTGGTGGTGTATCTGTACACTGTGGTGGCCTTCAACTTTTTCCGCAAGTTTTACAACAAGAGTGAGGATGAGAACCAGCCGGATATGAAGTGTGATGACATGATGACTGTGAGTCCCTGGATTTTTTAGACTAAAATCATAATGTAGAGACCACACTATAAAAAACAAATAAAATCATTTATAAAACATCAGCCCAGTTCTCAACAATATTTTAAATAAGGCCTAACCATCCTGTTTGGGGCCTTTTGAGTGTGTCTATTCTATTTCCAACTATCCTGTGGCTGAAACCTCTCGCTCTCTCTCTCACCTTCTCTCTGTCCCTCTCTTACCGTCTCTGTCTCTCTCACCTTCTCTCTGTCCCTCTCTCACCTTCTCTGTCTCTCTCACCTTCTCTGTCTCTCTCACCTTCTCTCTGTCTCTCTCACCTTCTCTCTGTCCCTCTCACCTTCTCTCTGTCCCTCTCTCACCTTCTCTGTCTCTCTCACCTTCTCTCTGTCCCTCTCTCACCTTCTCTGTCTCTCTCACCTTCTCTCTGTCCCTCTCTCCCCTTCTCTCTGTCCCTCTCTCACCTTCTCTGCCTCTCTCTCACCTTCTCTCTATCCCTCTCTTACCTTCTCTCTGTCTCTGTCTCACCTTCTCTCTGTCCCTCTCTCACCTTCTCTGTCTCTCTCACCTTCTCTCTGTCTCTCTCTTACCTTCTCTCTGTCCCTCTCTCACCTTCTCTGTCTCTCTGTCCCTCTCTCACCTTCTCTCTGTCCCTCTCACCTTCTCTCTGTCTCTCTCACCTTCTCTCTGTCTCTCTCTTACCTTCTCTCTGTCCCTCTCTCATCTTCTCTGTCTCTCTCACCTTCTTTCTGTCTCTCTCTCCTCCATCAGTGCTACCTGTTCCACATGTATGTTGGTGTGAGGGCAGGGGGTGGCATCGGAGACGAGATAGAAGACCCTGCGGGCGACCCCTACGAGCTCTACCGCATCCTCTTCGACATCACCTTCTTCTTCTTCGTCATTGTCATCCTGCTGGCTATCATCCAGGGTACATACTATACTGGTCTGGCTCACAAAGGGCAGTTTCGGAGACAACAATGGGGACCAGGGTGAGACCAAGCAGGGTCAAAGACACCCTGGTCCCTGTGGGCAGAAAGGGGCTGTGTAAAGGGTCGTGCAGCTATGTCCGTCTGTCTGTCTCCACCGGGCCCTGATAGCAGACAGACTGACAAACTCCCTCCTACACAGTAATGTTTCTCTCACAGTCAGACAGAATCAAACTGTCCAATGGTTCTTCCACCTCAGACTGAGACAATCAGTCAGCCTCATGTTTCTCCCACAGACACACTGAAACTGTCAACTCGCATCACAGTCATTCATCAGAACACACAGACAGATACAGATGTAGCCTGTACCTTAATACAGAGTAATGCTGCTTCCTGTAGTCAGAAGCTGTTCAACCATTAAGTATTTTACACTGCAATGCAAAAGCCTGGGGGAAGGAGAATTGTATTAAATTGCCATGTCCATGAAGAGACATGTTCACTGTTGGTTGTTGTGGCTGCAGGTCTGATCATTGATGCTTTTGGAGAGCTGAGAGACCAACAGGAGCAAGTGAAAGAGGATATGGAGGTGAGAGACTTTGATTTGCATCTGTAGTACAGGTCAGCAGAGGACAATTTTGGAATATATTATATTTTTTCTCCTCAGACCAAATGTTTCATCTGTGGCATCGGCAATGACTACTTTGATACGACGCCTCACGGCTTTGAAACACACACCTTACAAGAGCACAACTTGGCCAACTACCTGTGAGTATCCCTCTGTATCTAGACTGGATGTAACCCAGCACTTTAAAGCTAGACTTTTTCGTCTAAAGTATCAATTAGCCCACATGTCTTTTGTCTTCCTGTATCTTTATACCCACTTGTTTCCTATTAAGTCACCTGATTGATGGCTTTTACACAACAGTAGATGGTATCTGGTATCTGTGCCAAAGTTAAAAATACCTGCAGTGCCTCATAGTGCCAGCACCCTTTCCCCCTCTAGGAGCTCAATGCTCATCTATTGTTTATCTGTGTGAGTTAGCTGGACAATAGGAAGCCATGTGGCCTTAATCTGCCCGCTCAGTCAGCTGGAGGATGCTGTGACGCTATCCTCATTAGCTTATGCTGTTTAAGTTGGTTGGAAAATAGTTGTGTGATATTCTCTTATGCATGGTACATTTTGATTTGGTTAACAGTCGTGGACAGACTCAGTAATCTGATTGCTGCTCTATGCTTGAGGATAGAACACGTGGATGATTGATAAGATCATCAAGAACTATAACATTATGCTTGAATGAATCTTTTATTCCCTCCTGCTATATCTATTTGTAGTTCTGAAAAGGTCAGTTGCTCTTTGAATGTTGAATGATACTAGTGAACCATGACCGTGGATAAGTGGTCATTTTCATGTTTCGCCATTTTGCTTGACAGGTTTTTCCTGATGTACCTCATCAACAAAGATGAGACAGAACACACTGGCCAGGTATGGACCTTGTCACCCTTTTGTCCCCTTAGTTCTGAGAAAATGTTGCTTGTTATTTCAGGAACCAAAGGTTGCTATATATTGACCCGTCTGTTTGTCTGTCTGCTTCCTCTAGGAGTCATACGTGTGGAAGATGTACCAGGAGAGGCAATGGGACTTTTTCCCCGCTGGAGACTGTTTCAGAAAGCAGTATGAGGATCAGCTTGGATAGTGCTGACAGACAGGACTGCAGTCCTACAGAGAGCTGCTCCAGATCCACTCCCACTTCCTCTTAACAGCTGAGGACGGTTGGTAACCATTCACCGCCTATTGCCTCCTCGAAATGTGTGAGACTGACTAGAGGAGAGGGGAGATGCTATCTTTCATATGACGGAATAACCATTTTCACATCAACATCAAATGTACCTCTACATGCTACCTTTGGTACAGTGCCAACCTCCAAGAGAGTGATTTTACCACAACCTGCCCAGACATTTGATTTCAGTTTGGTACTATTTTTTCATTGTTTTTTGACAACGTGTTGCCTTTTCCTCCACATAAACCCAAACCATTGCACAAATGTTTGTCTTTTTGAGAAACACTGGGTTGTGTGGGGTTATGGAACAACGTGTGAGTCTGGGCCCGTTGCAATATGCACAAGAAGACTACTTCAATATTTCAAGAATGATGAAAATGACACTTATGCCAAAAGATAGGGGGAACAGATTTATACAGAGAGCCAATGTGATTTAAGAACGTTTTTAAAATGTTGTTACAGTATCGTGCTTGCAGAGATGAAGTATTGAATATAGAGGACTTGACAAGGTGAAGGGTTTATTATATGATGAAATGCCTAAATCAAGTACTGATGAAGTGCCTTATCTACATTACGACACAGCTATGCAAAACCATGTGTTTTTCTTTCTGAGATGGAAGTGCAGTAGTTTTCCTGGATAGCTGTTCAGAGTCATTTGTTTGTGGCTTATGTTTTTCATTTGAAAAAGTATGAACCGTATTGAGTTTTTTGCCAACTGCAGCGTCCTAACTGCAAACGTACATGGTACAAAGAGTATAAATGACACACGTCTAAGTATATCACATGTCAGAATTTAGTAAACACCTTGAAACAAAAACAACAAAAATAAATTGCTATTGTATGGCCATTTGTATGTAGTAACTTTGCTGAACCGTGCATTTTTTCTGAAGGAAAAATAAAGAAATGAATGCAATAAATTAAGTATCTTCACACAGTGTTTCTTTAAGGATTTTATTAAACTTTTTTTTGCTATTGTTAAGGACAAGGTATGTAGCCTACAGTACAAACTACACTTTTAGAAAATAAAGTGCTATCTAGAACCTAAAAGGGTTCTTTGGCTGTCCCCATTAGGGAACCATTTGAAGAAACCTTTTGGGTTCCATGTAGAACCATTTCCAAAAAGGGCTCTACCTGGAACCAAAAAGGGTTCTCCTATGGGGACATCCGAAGAACCCCTTTGGAACCTTTTTTTCTAAGAGTGTACAGCAAGCTTGCGTGTCATATCTCACTGTCCAGTTGGTCCTCTACTGACCCCTACATCATGTCCCAACGTAACTCTGAGTTCATATCAGGGGATTTCGAGTTTTTTTAAAGCATTGCATCATTTCCTACCAAAACATTATCTACATGTGAAGCTGAGCCTCTGGCTCTCCTTTACCCATCAACATGGCCTACAGTTTAGACCTGACTGTTACAGCTTAGATCTGACTGTTAGGTGTTAGCTAGGGTCGCCTTGAAGGTTTACCACATTCAGTCTCCACATTAGGTATTTTAAGCTTTGTTATTATCAGTAAGGTAGTATAATCAGTCCTAGCTTTAGGTTTTAGCTAGTAGCTACAGACTAGTGTTGGTCAGTACCTGTCCAGTCGTAGCAGGGTGCAGGTGGCATGCAGGACATAAGCAGGCTGGCTCCCTGCCTTGGCCGATGGGAGTTTTATCTATATTACCCACGTTGCCACCTGTATTATGTCCCTCCCACCTCAGTACCACACTGGGCTGCAGCCTGGCATCCCTCAAGCTCACACAGCCATCCCTAACCAGCCTTACCACCTCTGACATGTTGATGTCTGATCATGTTTTTAAATAATTTTAGATGAATGGACTGAAGCTTACTAAAGAGTGAATTACCATTTCAAAATCCCTGAAATTATAACAATCTTCAATAATTAGACATAATAAGAGCAGCAGGAAACCACTCTGGCTAATTTAAAATAATGTTGAAGCTATTAAAGTACTGGAGACAAATTATACACATTAAATGTTCCTTTTCCATTTCTCTCCTTTTGTGTTTAATTGTCTCAGTCTGAGGTCCCAACAGTGGTTGATGTTGTGAAGTGATGGTTGTGAAAACAGGGCTGTGGTAGTGGGGCTCATCTCCCTCTCTGTGGTGGAAGCATTAGTTCTGTAATGACACACTGCTACTAATCTGAAAACTCAATTAAACTGAGTCAACCTGAGAGAGCCATTTACTTAACTGATCGAATGTGGAGACCTTGGAGACATACAGTATGACAGGCTATGGCTATGCTGTCCACAGCAGAATGGATGTATTGTGTATAACAGACCGTTGTCCTCATAAAAACCTTCTCTCGCATGAAACATGGGCTGTTTCCCAGATAACGCACGCCCACCTCCACCACCACGACATGACACAGAGAACATGAAGATTAAAAGCACCTGCTACACGGCCCATTTCAGAGTACCTCCACTTGCAACTAAGAATAGCCTATGGATGCTACGGCTGGCATGGCTGGGAATCGATCCTGCAGCACTCCGTAACCTCGTTGATGGCCTGATCAATGAGCCAGCAGCAGAACACAACCCACAGGAGCTGAGCCCACAACTTTTTTACCCCATTCTCTGTGACCTCACGCACCCTTGACCAGCAAGAAATGACCATGTCGTAATCTCCCCGATTATGGGAACAGAGAGAGGAGGGTGACTGGCTGGTGAGGAGCTGGGATATTAACAAGGCCATTATAATGTTTCTTGTCACATCTCAGATCACCCAGGGTCTGACCTTCTGCTCCGTCTGGTCATTCAGCAAGACACACGGCAGGAAGCCAGATGACCACGCTCAGGGGACATGTTCCACTTCATTTAACCATACTCCTATTCAAGACCTGGAACCACTCCACTCAAATATTTCCAAGTCACTTTAGGAGTATTATTGTCAAAGTGATAACTGAACAGTTTTAAGGAGTCTAACTATAGAAATGTGTAAAAATCATAATACCTGAATTGTCACGCCCTGACCTTAGAGAGCCTTTTTATTTCTCTATTTGGTTTGGTCAGGGTGTGATTTGGGGTGGGCATTCTATGTTTTTGTTTTCTATGATTTTGTATTTCTATGTTTTGGCCAGGTATGGTTCTCAATCAGGGACAATTGTCTCTGATTGGTAACCATACTTAGGTAGCCCTTTGCCCTCCTTTCAGTGTGGGAAGTTAACTTTGTTTGTGGCACATAGCCCTTAAGCTTCACGGTTGTTTTGTATTGTTTATTGTTTTTGTCGGCGTCATCCTAATAAAAAAGGAATATGTACGCTGACCACGCTGCACCTTGGTCTCCTCCTTTTGACGGCCGTGACATGAATGTTGTTTATTTTTCCTAAAGCAGAAATAGATATGCGTTCAGTGGTGACAATTTTACCTTTTTTTTATTTTATCTTTAGATGTATTAAATAGATTCAGTGGAAAACAGAAAAAGTTGGGCAGCACACAACTAATAACCACATTTTGACACCTATTTGTCTTACAACAAGGATCCCCACAAATAGCCAATTTTTATGTGTGTAAAGCTGCTGCATGCTGTTCCAACTAGTATCTGGCCTGTCATCTAGTTCTCCTTCTGGTGGTCTCTGCTGTGCCGAGACAGAGACACAGACAGAGGAGAGCAGAAGAATGAGACACACTCTGCTCTGTCACCTGCAGCGGTTTGGTACCTGCAGAGCAACCTCGCCCAGCCTAGCGCCGCTGAATACGGTCCCCACGCTACATCCTGCTGCGTCTCTCAGGGTTCTCAACCTACAGTATCATCCATCAGATAAACACTATTAGTTCAGCTTCAATCAGGTTGTACTGTAGCAGCAGTGGAGAAGTGGAAGCAGAGCATTTTGTGTAATTAATCAAATCCAATCAAATTGTATTTGTCACATGTACCGAATACAGTATCCGAATACAGTGAAATGCTTACTTACAAGTCCTTAACTAACAATGCAGTTTTAAGAAAAAGAAGTGTTAAGTAAAAAATATGGCTTGGGGGTAGAAGCCTTTTGGACCTAGACTTGGCGCTCCGGTACCGCTTGCCGTGCAGCAGCAGAGAGAACAGTCTATGACTAGGGTGTCTGGAGTCTTTGACAATTTTTAGGGCCTTCCTCTGACACGGCCTGGTGTAGAGGTCCTGGTTGGCAGGAAGCTTGGCCCCAGTGATGTACTGGGTTGTACGCACTACCCTCTGTAGTGCCTTGCGGTCAGTGGGCCGAGCAGTTGCCATACCAGGCAGTGATGCAACCAATCAGGATGCTCTCGATGGTGCAGCTGTAGAACCTTTTAAGGATCTGAGGACCCATGCCAAAGCTTTTCAGTCTCCTGAGGGGGAATAGGTTTTGTCGTGCCTTCTTCACAACTGTCTTGGTGTGCTTGGACCATGTTAGTTTGTTGGTGATGAAGGTGTTGAGTCGCCTGGCCGTGCAGTCATGAGTGAACAGGGAGTACAGGAGGGGACTGAGCACGCACCCCTGAGAGGCACCTGTGTTGAGGATCAGCGTGGCGGATGTGTTGTTACCTACCCTTACCACCTGGGCTCGGCCCATCAGGAAGTCCAGGATCCAGTTGCAGAGGGAGGTGTTTAGTCCCAGGATCCTTAGCTTAGTGATGAGCTTTGAGGGCACTATGGTGTTGAACGATGAGCTGTAGTCAATGAATAGCACTCACATAGGTGTTCCTTTTGTCCAGGTGTCCAGGTGGGAAAAGGCAGTGTGGAGTGCAATAGAGATTGCATCATCTGCGGATCTGTTGGGGCGGTATGCAAATTGGAGTGGGTCTAGAGTTTCCTGGACGATGGTGTTATGTGAGCCATGACCAGCCTTTCAAAGCACTTCATGGCTACAGACGTGAGTACTATGGGTCGGTAGTCATTTAGGCAGGTTACCTTATTGTTATCCCGACTAAGGGTATGACCCAGATGCAGACACGGGAGGCGGATAGCACAGTTTACAGATTTATTAGAAACATGGGGCAGGCAAAGGGCAGGTTGAGGGCAGGCAGGGGTTCGTGAACAGGACAGAGTCAAGCAGGTACAGGATGGCAGGCAAGCTCGGGGCCAGGGCAGGCAGAGGTTTGTAAGGATGGCAGGCAGGCTCTGTGTCAGGGTAGGCAGAAGGGTCAGAAACGGGAAAAAATGGGAAACACAACTAGAGAAACAGGAAGGTGAGAAAGAACGGTGGTAAGACCTGACAAGAAGAATTGGCAACAGACAAACAGAGAATACAGGTATAAATACACAGGGGATAATGGGAGATGGCGACACCTGGAATAGGGGTGGAGACAAGCACAAAGACAGGTGAAACAGATCAGGGTGTGACAGTGTTCTTGGGCACAGGGACTATGGTGGTCTGCTTGAAACATGTTGGTATTAAAGACTCCGTAAGGGACAGGTTGAAAATGTCAGTGAAGACACTTTCCAGTTGGTCAGTGCATGCTCGGAGTACACCTCCTGGTATTCCGTCTGGCTCTGAGGCCTTGTGAATATTGACCTGTTTAAAGGTCTTACTCACATCGGTTACGGAGAGCATGATCATACAGTCGTCCGGAACAGCTGATGCTCTAATGCATGCTTCATTGTTGCTTGCCTCGAAAAGAGCATAGAAGTAATTTAGCTTGTCTAGCTCATGGCTGTGCTTCCCTTTGTAGTCTGTAATAGTTTGCCAGCCCTGCTACATCCGACGAGCTTCGGAGTCGGTGTAGTACGATTCAATCTTAGTCCTGTATTGACACTTTGCCTGTTTGATGGATCGTTGGAAGACATCGCGGGATTTCTTAGAAACTTCCGGGTTAGAGTCCCACTCCTTGAAAGCGGCAGCTCTACCCTTTAGCTCAGTGCGGATGTTGCCTGTAATCCAAGGATTCTGGTTGGGGTATGTACGTACAGTCACTGTGGGGACGACGTCCTCGATGCACTTATTGATAAAGCCAGTGACTGATATGGTGTACTCCTCAATACCATCGGTAGAATCCCGGAACATATTCCAGTCTGTGCTAGCAAAATAGTCCTCTAGCTTAGCATCTGCGTCATCTGACCACTTCTTTATTGACCGAGTCACTGGTGATTCCTGCTTTAGTTTTTGCTTGTAAGCAGGAATCAGGAGGATAGAATTACGGTCAGATTTGCCAAATGGATGGCGAGGGAGAGCTTTAAACATGTCTCTGTGTGTGGAGTAAAGGTGGTCTGGAGTTTTTTTCCCTCTGGTTGCACATTTAACATGCCGGTAGAAATGAGGTGAAACGGATTTAAGTTTCCCTGCATTAAAGTCCCCGGCCACTAGGAGTGCGGCCTCTGGATAATGGCTCATTGAGTGCGGTCTTAGTGCCAGCATCGGTTTGTGATGGTAAATAGACAGCTACGAATAATATAGATGAAAACTGTCTTGGTAGATAGTGTGGTCTACAACTTATCATGAGATACTCTATCTCAGGCGAGAAAAACCTTGAGACTTCCTTACTAATAGATTTCATGCACCAGCTGTTGTTTACAAATATACACACACCCCCACCCCTTGTCTAGCCGGAGACGGCTGTTCTATCTTGCCGATGCAGCGTAAAACCCGCCAGCTGTATGTTACTAATGTCGTCGTTCAGCCACTACTCTGTGAAACATAAGATATTACAGTTTTTGTAACAGTATTTTTATTTGAATTTCACAATTTTCACCCATATTAAGAGATACAACAACAGAGACAAAGCAAAAAAAAACAGCACTCACTTACACATACCTGAGCATATACAGTGTGCTTCTTACGAAGCCACTCCTTCGTTGCCCGGGCGGTGTGTTTGGGATCATTGTCATGCTGAAAGACCCAGCCACGTTTCATCTTCAATGCCCTTGCTGATGGAAGGAGGTTTTCACTCAAAATCTCACGATACATGGCCCCATTCATTCTTTCCTTTACACGGATCAGTCGTCCTGGTCCCTTTGCAGAAAAACAGCCCCAAAGCATGATGTTTCCACCCCCATGCTTCACAGTAGGTATGGTGTTCTTTGGATGCAACTCAGCATTCTTTGTCCTCCAAACACGACGAGTTGAGTTTTTACCAAAAAGTTATATTTTGGTTTCATCTGACCATATGACATTCTCCCAAACTTCTTCTGGATCATCCAAATGCTCTCTAGCAAACTTCAGACGGGCCTGGACATGTACTGGCTTAAGCAGGGGGACACGTCTGGCACTGCAGGATTTGAGTCCCTGGCGGCGTAGTGTGTTACTGATGGTAGGCTTTGTTACTTTGGTCCCAGCTCTCTGCAGGTCATTCACTAGGTCCCCCCGTGTGGTTCTGGGATTTTTGCTCACCGTTCTTGTGATCATTTTGACCCCACGGGGTGAGATCTTGCGTGGAGCCCCAGATCGAGGGAGATTATCAGTGGTCTTGTATGTCTTCCATTTCCTAATAATTGCTCCCACAGTTGATTTCTTCAAACCAAGCTGCTTACCTATTGCAGATTCAGTCTTCCCAGCCTGGTGCAGGTCTACAATTTTGTTTCTGGTGTCCTTTGACAGCTCTTTGGTCTTGGCCATAGTGGAGTTTGGAGTGTGACTGTTTGAGGTTGTGGACAGGTGTCTTTTATACTGATAACAAGTTCAAACAGGTGCCATTAATACAGGTAACGAGTGGAGGACAGAGGAGCCTCTTAAAGAAGAAGTTACAGCTCTGTGAGAGCCAGAACTCTTGCTTGTTTGTAGGTGACCAAATACTTATTTTCCACCATAATTTGCAAATAAATTCATTAAAAATCCTACAATGTGATTTTCTGGATTTTTTTTCTCATTTTGTCTGTCATAGTTGAAGTGTACCTATGATGAAAATTACAGGCGTCTCTCATCTTTTTAAGTGGGAGAACTTGCACAATTGGTGGCTGACTAAATACTTTTTCCCCCCACTGTATATATACATATACATACACATACATACGTACACCATTTTCCTCTCCCCGCTCTGCGCTTCTCTCACCCCATCCCCATCATTGCGTCTCTCAATACATACATTTTAAACAAACTTACAAACAGAAATTAAACAAAAACGCTCAGTTTAAACTAAGAAGTTAGGTTCCACACATGGAACGTACAGTGTAATTCTGAAATACATAGATCACCACCATTCTAAGAGATTCCTTGCAGCATAATAGCTGATACGTCAGGTTCTAGGTAATTTAGATAGGGTTCCACTTACTCTGTAGAACTGATCTGTTTTAGAATGCAATGTACATGTCAGATATTCCAGAGGCACCCATTCAAATAGTATCTTATGCCAATCTTTAATAGAAGGAACCTTATCACTAATCCACTGTAAAATGATGTTTTTCCTCGCTGCAAAGGTAAGGATGTTGTAAAGCCTCCTCTTACCCACAGGATATTACAGTTTTTAATGTCCCGTTGGTAGGATATTCGTGATCGTAGTTTGTCTATTTTATTATCCAATGACTGTACGTTGGCTAATAGTACTGATGGTAGAGGCAGATTACCCATACGTCATCGGATCCTTACAAAGCACCCAGACCTACGTCCCCAATATCTCCATCTCTTTCTCATGCGAATCACACGGATTTGGGCCTTTGCGGTTGTCTGAAGTAAATCCTTCGCGTCCGACTCGTTAAAAAAAAAAATCTTCCAGGACAGTAATCTCTGTCCTGATATCTAGAAGCTCTTTTCGGTCATAAGAGAAACATTATATACAAAATAAGTTACAAAAAAAAGAAAAAACACACAATAGCACAATTGGTTCAATTAATGAAATCCCTTTCACACACCACAAACAAAGAGCCCAATCTTGAATAGGGATCATAACCTATTAAGCCATAACCTATTAACCTATGATTACTGGCACAAAGAAGACTGACATTAGCTCACTCCTTGGTGGCTTTATTGACATCAAGAAATGTATTTTGTCAACCTGCCATTTGTGTTTGGTGGGAATTTCCAGGAGATTTGGATGTTAACTTTTGCTAAAATGGGCGACTAATTGGTAGTTAAATAAAGGTTAAAATAAACAAATAAATACAAATTGGTACAGATTATCTCAATTTAAAGTCTTAATTACAGCTCAAAGCACATGGAGGAATGAACGAATGAAGAAGGCATGTTTTGCAATCAAAGCATGCACTCATATAGTAATTGTTTGTAAGAAGAAGGGGCTTTTTGTGAACAGAGATTATTAAAATGGTAGTAAGGATAGGAGATATACTCTACACGGTTTACCCTTGTGAAGGTGAATGACCTGAAACACAGGGGCTTAATATGGAGAGTGTGTTCTATTTGCAGATTGGCACTGCACTGACATTGTAGTAAGAGATTAAGCACATCAATTGTTCATCAACTTGCGGCCCGTGGGTAATTTTTGGGGGACATGAAAGACAGTAAAAACAGCAGCAAATCAGCTCCAAGTGTTTTTAATTTAGGAAATCTGTTTTAAAGTATTCCCATGAATAATAAACTCAGCAAAAAAAGAAACAATCACTCACTGTCAACTGTGTTTTTTCAGCAAATTTAACACGTGTAAACATTTGTATGAACATAACAAGATTCAACAACTGAGACATAAACTGAACAAGTTCCACAAGACATGTGACTAACAGAAATGGAATAATGTGTCCCTGAACAAAGGGGGGGGGTCAAAATCAAAAGTAAAAGTCAGTATCTGGTGTGGCCACCAGCTGCATTAAGTACTGCAGTGCATCTCCTCCTCATGGACTGCACCAGATTTGCCAGTTCTTGCTGTGAGATGTTACCCCACTCTTCCACCAAGGCACCTGCAAGTTCCCAGACATTTCTGGGGGGGAATGGCCCTAGCCCTCACCCTCCGATCCATCAGGTCCCAGACATGCTCAATGGGATTGAGATCCGGGCTCTTCGCTGGCCATGGCAGAACACTGACATTCCTGTCTTGCAGGAAATCACGCACAGAACGAGCAGTTTGGCTGGTGACATTGTCAAGCTGGACGGTCATGTCAGGATGAGCCTGCAGGAAGGGTACCACATGAGGGAGGAGAATGTCTTCCCTGCAACGCATAGCGTTGCGATTGCCTGCAATGACAACAAGCTCAGTCCAATGATGCTGTGACACACCGCCTCAGACCATGACGGACCCTCCACCTCCAAATCGATCCCGCTCCAGGGTACAGGCCTCGGTGTAACGCTCATTCCTATGACGATAAACACGAATCCAACCATCACCCCTGGTGAGACAAAACCGCGACTCGTCAGTGAAGAGCACTTTTTGACAGTCCTGTCTGGTACAGCGACGGTGGGTTTGTGCCCATAGGCGACATTGTTGCCGGTGATGTCTGGTGAGGACCTGCCTTACAACAGGCTTACAAGCCCTCAGTCCAGCCTCTCTCAGCCTATTGTGGAGAGTCTGAGCACTGATGGAGGGATTGTGCATTCCTGGTGTAACTCGGGCAGTTCTTGTTGCCATCCTGTACCTGTCCTGCAGGTGTGATGTTTGGATATACCGATCCTGTGCAGGTGTTGTTACACGTGGTCTGCTACTGCGAGGACGGTCAGCTGTCCATCCTGTCTCCCTGTAGCGGTGTCTTAGTCGTCTCACAGTACGGACATGGCAATTTATTGCCCTGGCCACATCTGCAGTCCTCATGCCTCCTTGCAGCATGCCTAAGGCACATTCACGCAGATGAGCAGGGACCCTGGGCATCTTTCTTTTGGTGTTTTTTAGAGTCAGTAGGAAGGCCTCTTTGGTGTCCCAAGTTTTCATAACTGTGACCTCAATTGCATACCATCTGTAAGCTGTTAGTGTCTTAACGACCGTTCTACAGGTGCATGTTCATTGATTGTTTATGGTTCATTGAACAAGCATGGGAAACAGTGTTTAATCCCTTTATAATGAAGATATGTTAAGTTATTTGGATTTTTACGAATTATCTTCGAAAGATAAGGTCCTGAAAAAGGGACGTTTATTTTTTTGCTGAATTTAGAAAGATACAGTTGAAGTCGGAAGTTTACATACACCTAAGCCAAATACATTTCAACTCAGTTTTTCACGATTCCTGACATTTAATCCTAGTAAAAAATTCCCTATTTTAGGTCAGTTAGGATCACCACTTTATTTTAAGAATGTGAAATGTCAGAATAATAGTAGAGAGAATGATTTATTTAAGCTTGTATTTCTTTCCTCACATTCCCAGTGGGTCAGAAGTTTACATACACTCAATTAGTATTTTGTAGCATTGCCTTTAAATTGTTTAACTTGGGTAAAACATTTTGGGTAGCCTTCAACAAGATCCCCACAATAAGTTGGGTGAATTTTGCCCATTCCTCCTGACAGAGCTGGTGTAAATGAGTCAGGACTGTAAGGCCTCATTGCTCGCACACGCTTTTTCTGTTCTGGACACACATTCTCTATGTGACTGAGGTCAGGGCTTTGTGATGGCCACTCCAATACCTTGACTTTGTTTTCCTTAAACCATTTTGCCACAACTTTGGAAGTATGCTTGGGGTCATTGTCCATTTGGAAGACCCATTTGCAACCAAGCTTTAACTTCCTGACTGATGTTTTGAGATGTTGCTTCAATATATCCACATAGTTGCTTCAATATATCCACATAATTTTCCTGCCTCATGATGCCATCTATTTTGTGAAGTGCACCAGTCCCTCCTGCAGCAAAGCACCCCCCCAACATGATGCTGCCACCCCCGTGCTTCACAGTTGGGATGGTGTTCTTCGGCTTGCAAGCATCTCCCCTTTTCCTCCAAACATAACGATAGCATCATGCCAAACAGTTCTTTTGTTTCATTAGACCAGAGGACATTTCTCCAAAAAGTATGATCATTGTTCCCATGTGCAGTTGCAAACCGTAGTCTGGATTTTTTATGGCGGTTTTGGAGCAGTGGCTTTTTCCTTGCTGAGCGGCCTTTCAGGTTATGTCAATATAGGACTAGTTTTACTGTGGATATAGATACTTTTGTACCTGTTTCCTCCAGCATCTTCACATGGTCCTTTGCTGTTGTTCTGGGATTGATTTGCACTTTTCGCACCAAAGTACGTTCAACTCTAGGAGACAGAACGCGTCTCCTTCCTGAGCGGTATGACAGCTGCGTGGTCCCATGGTGTTTATACTTGCGTACTATTGTTTGTACAGATGAACATGGTACCTTCAGGCTTTTGGAAATTGCTCCCAAGGATGAACCAGACTTGCGGAGGTCTACAATTTTTTTTGTCTTGGCTGATTTCTTTGGATTTTCCCATGTCAAGCAAAGAGACACTGAGTTTGAAGGTAGGCCTTGAAATACATCCACAGGTAGACCTCCAATTCACTCAAATGATGTCAATTAGCCTATCAGAAGCTTCTAAAGCCATGACATCATTTTTGGGAATTTTCCAAGCTGTTTAAAGGCACAGTCAACTTAGTGTATGTAAACTTCTGACCCCCTGGAATTGGGATACAGTGAATTATAAGTGAAATAATCTGTCTGTAAACAATTGTTGGAAAAATGCCTTGTGTCATGCACATAGTAGATGTCCTAACCGACTTGCCAAAACTATAGTTTGTTGACAAGAAATGTATGAAGTGGTAGAAAAACCACTTTTAATGACTCCAACCTAGGTGTATGTAAACTTCTGACTTCAACTGTATGTGATTGTATACAAATGTAAGCAAGGTTTCAATTAAATAATAATTAAATTTTAGTCCTATATCTGTTTGGGCTTCTTGCGGTCAATTTGCAGTTCACAAATTATTTGTAATTATGTTCTGGCCTCCCGACCATCCGCTCAAGAAAATATCAGCCCGTGGATGAATCTAGTTGATGATCCCTAGTATACAGTATTTTTGTGTCCGGATGCTGGGTTGTGTGCGTACGTGCATGGTGTGTGCTTGTGTGTGGCACTGGGCACTCTCTGAGAGGACGGAGTCCCCTCTGTCCATTCGTAAAAATAGAGAGCTACAGTAGAATAGAGACACAGACAGAGAGCTGATGCTGCAGTGTGTGTTAGGAGCAAGACAGAAAGGTGATTGAAGAGATCCCAGGATTACACTGTTTTAAATCCAAATTTACCTTCTCTGATCTCTTCTTTCTTTCAGAGTGCATATTTGCTGTGAATTCTCATATGGTCAGTGCGTTCTAAGACGTGATTTAACAGGATTGCGGGCTCATGGTGGGTTCGATCCCAGCTTTGTCTTAGAAATTGAAGTAATTATGTAAGTGCTCTGCGCGACTGGGTAAATCCTCACATCCGCTCGGGTCGTGACACTGCTGCCTCAGGGACTAGGCCTGGAGTTGATGTACTGTACAGTATGCCTTATTACATCTGAGACACAGTTCCACAGTGACACATTAAACAGTCGGAATGGTGTCTTCTCTTTCCTGTAGGATGTCAGGTCTTTCTTCCTCATTTACATAGAGTGCAGGGGGCAGTAAAGCTGACTAGTGGAGAATAATTCACCGTAACATAAGTCTAAGTAGAAGTTAGTGTTATTATGCCTCAACACAGCTCAATGTATCAATGTTGTTTCAACGTAATTTGTCAATGTATTGTGATGTGGAATCTACAGTATGTGGAAAATACACTGGATTTGTTTTGAGAGTGAAATTTCAACCACAGGATTATGTCATCATGATAACCAAATTTCAAAAAAATACATGAATTTGAATATGTACCTTTAAAACAATGTCAGATCTTCGACGTTATATCCACTATCAGAAAAGAAAACTATAGGCTGGGGAGTACCTCCTACCCGAGAATTGATCTATCTACAGCTACCCTTTGGTCTCCCATCCAGGGTTTTCACCTAGCCCTGCTTAGCTATGATATTTTACCAATTTGTTATTGTGAGAATAATTGTTGAGAGATCTCCACTTAAAAATTAAATAGATACACTGTTGCTATTGAAGTCATTCCAAAGGGTATTTTAACAGAGAATATTAAATGTGTATATACATTATTATTCATATATCATCAATGATGCTATATAGCATTTGCAAAGTCATCAACAGCTATTATTTTTTATTTAACCTTTATTTAACTAGGAAAGTCAGTTAAGAATAAATTCTTATTTACAATGACGGCCTACCCTAACCCAGACAACGCTGGGCCAATTGTGCGCCGTCCTATCGATCTTCCAATCACGGCCAGTTGTGATACAGCCTGGAATCGAACCGGGGTCTGTAGTGATGCCTCTAACAATGAGATGCAGTGCCTTAGACCGATGTGCCACGCGGGAGCCCCATATTGTTTCAATTCAACCCAGAATTCAACAAAAATGTGAAAATACAATAGGCCTAGGGTTTCAAGCTCCAGTTGATTTCAAATGCACTGATATTTAGTGAAGTTGAATTGTGTTTAGTTGTCAAGGCAACCAAATATCACAGTTGAAGGAGATGCATCTTCTGCTTGGATAGTTCCATCTGTGCCAATTACTTACATGCTGACCAGACCGGACACGTCGCGTGTGCGTGAGCTTTACAAAATACATTTAGAAATCCATGTTATTCAATTATTGTACCCACACTGCTCGCGCGCGCCAATGAGCGTCTGCGTTGCCAAGGGCTAAAGTAGAACTCCTTTCTATTTCTGACGCAGATCGCGCTGCAAGTCCTGCCTCTCCTATCTCCTCATTGGTTTATAGACGCAGGTACCCACGTGCCATCTCCTCATTGGTTATACCCACGTGGGTGATTGAAAGATGAACTGTTTTTTCCGGTCGTCGTGGTAATACTATGAAAGTTTAGATGCCAATCACCATTTAAGTTCAAAGATGAAAAAGCCTGGAAGGAGGAGAGATGACTAGAAACGATTCGGTTGACCGTTTTATGTGTGGATTAATTGTCGGAGTAGAGGACCTTGTGCATTTCAGGTAAAATAACAACTCAATGTTTATATCCTAAGACAAATTATCTAGCAACAGCTAGCTAGCTAAATAGGACAAATTAGCTAGCATGTGCAAGCTAACTAAATTGCCATACATGTTTAATGCTTTTCGACCTGTCCCCAAATTAATGTAATTGGTTCAGAGTTTGTTTTGATATTTTAACCTGCGTGTCGTGATCGCGTTTGGTGTGGGGGGACAAAATAAATGTATGCACGATGGCGCACGCGCGCAGCTGGTTTGGGTTCCGTGTTAGTCTGGCTTTAATTCTGGTTTGTCTACAAACTAATAATTGATATGTTGGATTCATGTCTCCATCTCAACCAAAAATCTAAGTTAAAGAATAGGACTAAATCAAGTGCAAACTCTATTTAAAGTCCTATGCCTTAACTTAGATTTTTAGTTAAGATGGAGACAACAATCCAACATATCAACCAAACACAATTCAATATTACTTTGAAATACAGTAAATAGCCTAAAGTTAAGGCTATCTTACAAACTAATAGCATTCAACCTTAAAATTAGTAATTCATATGTTTTATAAATTGACAAAATATCTGACATCGTAGTCCCGTTTGAACTTTGCTCTGCTTTAAATGATTGAAAGCCCATTGATAGAAAATTGTTTTTGCATTGGAATTTGGTTGTTGAAAGCACAGTAATAACTGATAACACATTAGAAATGTAACTAACTTTTGGCTGTCTTTTTTGAGTGGGTGACTATAGGTTGGAATCTCATTGATCAACGTCTCAATCAAATATTACCCAATTATCCACGTTGAAATTACATGGTGTGCCCAGTGGGAAGGCATTAACAGAGGAACTTTCTTTTTGTGCTTTCTATGCTGCTCTGCAGCTCCCTGCTGAGAGTTTAAGTGTTTGAGCATCAGGAGACAAAAAAATAATCCTCTGTTCAGCACAGGGGACATCTCCTTAGTGAGAGCAGCTTTCAACATCTCCAGCAAATACTCTCTTAGTGAGTCATTCAATAAGCTACATTCAAACAGACTTCAGAAAAAACACCATCATAAGATTCGATCATGGGTGCGCACTTCAAGTTGAGTGTGTGCTTTAAAAAGAAAACACTAATCAATACAACAACCACGTTTCCATCTAGAGTTTTTATGCGAGTAGGCCTACAGTCCTACCGTATTAAAAATAATCAATAACAGCTGGAAATAGGATGTTTCGGTAAAATCTGATAAACGCTGGCAGATAATTTGCTCGTTCGACATGGTGGGATCTTTTTGTGTCTGTAAAATTATTTATGCAAGAAATGAACCGCTTTTATGCGCAAATATTGATAATCACCATAATATCAAAGTAAACTTTGAGTCATGTGGTCCTCCCACTATGACTTGGGAAACCATGCAGTTTATTAGGCTACAAATAAATGATGATATACTTCACCAGGTGGTGAAGTGTCCGGTGATGAGCTTGATGCTGCTTTCCAATCAATATCGAGGGTCTTACTCTGGTGACATGACGATTGATGCTTGACTGCCGTTTGACAAATAACAATATTCTTGCTCTCATCCATAATAATTGAACTGTGTCTGCAAGCTGTTAGGTAGAACGCAGGTGCCAAGACCAGAGTAGGGACATTTGCTATTTATTAATAAAACAGTTTTTGTGACGCCAGGGGCGCAACTGTCACTGGGGGACAGGGGTGTTATGCTACCACAGCCATGTAGCTACCACAGCCAGGTCAGCACGAGCCTCTAGCTATCTGTCAGATAGCGATATGAGGTGGCTATTATTACTATCTAACAGAAGTTGTTTGTATGGAAATGTTTCGTAGCCTTTAATTTGTCCCGTTTCAACAGAGTAAATTAAGTTGGCTAGCTTTCACCAGTTGATGTACCGTTAGAGAGAGAGAGCTGGCCAAATGTTTTGCCACAGTCACAGTCCTAAATCAAATGATGAAACCATCAGCCAAACGATAGAAGGTTGATATTCTGACTTTTTTCTCAGTGCAATGTGAGTTTTTATTGGTCAGTATGACAATGTAACGTTATTGATCTGTCAGTTTCCCTAGCTAATTCCCTACTTTTCACACTGACACAGTAATAAACAGCTCTAACATTACAGGCTTCACTGTCATGGTGCACAGTAGAGGTCTGCACAGGATCGATTTCTTAATCCCGCTCCAACTCGCACCAGCAGCTTTTCATTCCGTCTCTGCAAGAACTGGTCCCAAACTCAACCGCAGTCCGGCAATGTTATTTTAGGCGTATGAGACGCAGCTCACTTGCCAGCCATGGTCCCAGCAATTTTGTGCCCTATAGGCAATATCAAATGTGCAAAAATGACTTAAGAAATATTTACAATTACCAGATATTCTCACATGGCTCATATGTTGTATTACTTACTGGGCTGTATCAGACAATATGCTAGATGTAGTTTGAAGAGAGCAGAGTAGGAGAGACTTGCACTTTCTCTTGAGCTGTTTTTATAGCCTAACTTTTAGGAGTGGGAAAATTTTCAGACAGAGAAATATGGGTGATCAATATCTAGGCCTATTTCTAGGCAATGTAGTAAACTATTTAGGAAGTTAATTTCCTTGGAAAGATAACTGACTCATGCATCTCCGCCCATGCATAGGCTATAGCCTACTCTATTGAGACCACAGGCGCACCTGAAGAATGATGACAGCAAGAATGATTACAGCGACACTTGCTATGTTTGGCCTATAACAGGGGTTCTTAAACTTTTTCAGCCTGGGACACAAATTAGAAATGTTGTGTTTTTCTGGGACCCAAGCTTAGGAAAATATGCAACTATATGTAAATATCGGTACATTTCATTGCCCTTATGCCTAAAACAAATGCAATATAGACAATAACAATGAAATTAAATATTCATATAAATATATATTCATGTTTATTTTCCCCCATTAAAAACACTCTCACATATCTGTCTAGGTTGGAACTGTTGCTGTTAAAATACAATAACTAATTTTCATTCTGAACTGGAATAAACTGATTGATCACATCACATAGATGAGTAACAGGACGCACACACAGGCTTTTTGATAGTGCAACCCTAAGTAACAGTACAGATGAAAAATGATCAGGACTACTGTACATCTTACTGTAGAAATTATTGTTGAAAGAAAATCTAGATTGGAACTATTGCTGTTTAAAAAACAATACATATTTTTTATTCTGAACTAGAATAAACTGATTGATCACATCACACAGATGTAGACCAGAAAACACACACAGTCCTAATGAGAGGTGTGTGGCTGGTTGAAGTTTTCAACAAGCATGTCTATTCTGGGCTCAGTTTTTTAAAGTGCAACACTGAGGTCATACTCAGCCATGAGACCGTTTCTGTACCTGTTTTTTTAAGTATGTCAGAGTTGAGAACCCTGACTTGCACAGGTATGTGGTGCCAAACTGTATCAGAACATATACTGCTTTCTCAGTCAGGCAGGAGGTCGCTTCCTGCTGGAGATGAGAAACCCAGAACTGTGTGAGTGTTTGCCTCAAAAAGCATCTTGCTTCAATCAGTTTATTCCAGTTCAGAATATTAATTATTACTTGTATTTTAACAGCAACAGTTCCAACCTAGACTAGTTTTCAACAATAATTTCTACAGTAAGATGTACAGTAGGCCTGATCATTTTTCATCTTCATCTGTACTGCTTCTAAGGGTTGCACCATTAGTAACTAGCTAGCTTGATTTGGCTAATGTTAGCTATTAGCTGTGTAATTTACAAGGCCACGGGATTGTTTGAAAGCGAAACTCAAATATACTACTGTGAGAGTTAGTACTCCCTTATTTCTGCTTATCATCGCCTGTTATAAAATTACAACAACGCCTTGCTAGTTGACTTACTTGTCCACTGTCGAAGCACTGTTTCCTGAAGCATTATGCCCTGTTCTGAAATAACTCCCTGGGTTTACCATCATGCTGTATGTTTGGTCATGACGTGTCGTTGTATTAATTTGTTCGTTTTGAGACTCATTACTAACGTTAAGCACTTCCCCGCACAAAACACATTGTGGGCGTTATTTCTCAAAGTGTGTATGAAAAAGAGAGAAACTCATCCCTGTATTTGCGTTTCATGACAATTGAGCTCAGTCAGAACTTGTGGCTAGCATGGTTCCATTTGATGATAGCGGTGAGTGATGGCGAGTGGAAATGACAAATCAGTGGCTGACAGGTCATCATCTGCTGTTGAACGACAGCGCTGCATCATGTCTGCAATTCTTCAAGAAAACTGTAGAAAAAAGATCCGGTGAACCGCTAAGCACACGGGCATCTCCCAGCTGCCAAGCTGAGCAGAGACCGCTGCTAAGCAGAGAGCGCACTGAACAGAGAGCACAGATGCACTTGGCCAAATCAATTCCAGTAATTAACTAAATAATTATAAATGTACTCAGACACGTCGCGACCCACCAAACCCTCTCCTAACCCGGACGACGCTGGGCCAATTGTACGCCGCCCGATCACGGCCGGATGTGATACAGCCCGGGATCTAACCTGGGTCTGTTGTGACTCCTCTGGTGGCGCATCCTTAGACCGCCGTGCCACTATTAAACATATTTAATAATGATCTCTTACCTAGCTTGATGACTGTGGGCATTTTTGCTTAGTTTTTGTTCTAAATAGAGATGGCATATTGGCATGTGTAAAAATGCAGGAAATGAGGTTGACATTCCCACCCGGTACACGAACACTTAAGCAAAAAATGTAATTTTATGTGCACTGGGCCTATGTCATCACGCACTGATTTTTTTATGCACAAAAAGTTTATTTGGAAAGGTGTTTCCTCTAACACATTGGTGCTGCTGGCTTCCGGGTTAAACTGGCGGGTGTTAAGAAGAGCGTGAGGCAGGTCATGTTTCTGAGGACGTATGACTCGACCTTCGACTCTCCCAAACACGTTGGGGAGTTGTAGCTATGATACAAGATCTTAATTGGATCGCAATTGGATATCATGAAATTGGGGAGAAAAAACGGAGTAAAAAAAATGAATGTCATTTTGGTGGAAGGACACCACTGTTGGAAAAAGTTGCATATTTTCTTAATGCGGATTTTCCAATATTTGCATGAATGTCTCACCATTGAATGCAAACCTAGCTAATGTTTTACATTAGCAGTCCTCACTGTACTGAAGTACTCCTACACTAATAGGAATTTACGCTCATATCTGGCATATCAACACCAGTTATCAGCATAATCACAAAGTCCTTGCCCATGTCTTTTTCTTAAGGAAGTGAAAGGTAGTCCTCATCAGGGGGATCAGTTACAAGGTCAGAGTGAAAGGCCTGCCAGCAGAGTGAAAGGATGCTGCAGGGGGGGAAACACAGTCGCCTACTGTAGAGCTGTAGAGATGTGCTAAGGTGAGCCCTGCTGAGCTGTGCTGAACTGACTAGGGCAGGGCGCTCCGTACTCCACCGTTCTATTGCGCTGATAAGGCAGGAGATGACCTCAAGAGAGCCTAAATTAGACCTTGTCCTAAAGCCAAGCACACTGAGTCAGGAGGGGGACAGGGACAGGGTACCGTTAGAATCTGGCAACATTTTGGAGGTGACTGAATAATATCTTGACCCTTACTTTGGGCTGTCTGAGAGAGGAGAAATACTGTGATGAGATTCAGCACCACATATTGTAGCAGCACGAGGCCCTCATCCCTGATACCTGGCAGATAAGATGGAATAGAGAGGGCAGAGTTCATTACTCTTTGAAGCCAGTCTCAGCAGAGGCTCAGAAATGTAACTGGGTCGTTCGACGAATAGAGTACATTTTGTGTCCTTTTGATATTTTAAGTTGAAATTGTGCACCAATATTGCATTTTAAAAGCCTGTTATAATAAATAAATAAATGAAGTCCCCTTTAATATAGACCACATGGGAAATTCAATAAATCAGATTTTTAATATGAAAAAAGACTGCATTTTGACGTTCTCCCTCATCATGTTTTTCAGACTTCTAGGAAGATTTCAACCCACTTAACCCCATTATTTCTCTAAGATTTCACCAGCCCTAGTTATGTTCTTGCTTTGACAAAGTAATTTCTTAAGATTATTATTTATTTCTTGTGATTAGTGATTAATTTACGTCTGTCCCTCGTTTTAAGGTCAACCTTGTTATGTGAACTGAACTCTCATTTTAATATGGTGAAACTGTTCCTTTTCAAAATATATAAAAAACATTGAACATAATAACAGTCAAATCATAGTGTGACAGCAGGTAAGCTGGTTGTCCTCCTTTTGGCCATTTTCTGGTGTTTTGTGGTGGACAGCTGAGTGCTTCTCGCATAACATGTAAACCGTTACCCATATATAGACAGGCTAGAAATGTTTTAACAATTAATACTAGACCCTCCCTGTTGCACACAACACGCTTTCATTCCCCCTGTCACAAGGGGATTTATGGCTGATTAAAGATAAAAACCTCAACCCTGATATGGTCAACCCTGTTATTTTAATGGCACTTACTATAGTATTTTTTTTTCAACCCCTTGAAATGGGATAGCATGTACTTTATGAAGTTGAACATATGCTCTTAATGACAGCATGTTCAAATTAAATGAAATTCATTGTTTATTTTTACCATATTACACTACACAAAATGTACTCCATTCGTGGAATGACCCAACCAGCATTTTGGGCCTGCCTTGAATTTCACTGTATTCATCACATTTCTGCTGGTTCAAACATTTGCCTTTTTGCTTTAGTTTTGCATTGCTAAACCTGTTTACACCTCTGGCTTTATGGTAATCTCTTGGATTGCTTTAATCAGAATAATAGCAAGGGAGGTCAGGGATGAGCATGTAATACAGTAATTAACCCCAATTATTAAAGCAAGATCCAGTCAGATGACTTGTCATGAAAACCTACTCCATCTTACCAGTAATGAAATAACAAGAGTAACACACCGTAAAGTCCACAATAAATAACTAATGGTTCCATCATACTTTAAGAGATAGGTCCTCTCATAACTTAAAGATGAGTTCTAAAAAAAAAAACGGTATCCATTTTACATGATATGTTACGTCCTGCAAAAACAAACAAAAATAAATAAATTGTTTTTTTTCCTACAATTCGTACAATATGTTACGAATTTTCAAGTCCTTAAGATCCCGTTCAATCTCTTTAAGGCCATTAAAAGCTCATTAGTAAAAGTGCAATAACACTCCATAGATTCAGAAGCAGACATTTGTGTGATTAGATTTCAATAAAGCTTATGTGCTGCACCCAGCTCTGAATAATTATTCTAGGAATCAACAGAGAATATAGATGGTTTGACACCACAGACATCTCCTTAAAGCAAACAGAAAGGGAGCTACTGTAGATAAATATCTGTGAGACAATGGAAGAGCTGCTCCTCCTCCTGTCTCTTTTACAGGCTTCTATTTCATTATTACATTTTCTGTCCTCCCCTGGACTACGGCCAACAGCCTACTGGCCAGAACATGTCCTGAATGATGGTGCCTGTGGTGTGTATTAAATGGGAGCAATCTATATAGCTGTACCCCAGTGGACCCTGTCATTCAGACTACATGGCTTTGGATAGGAGCACCTGCGATGTGACTACATGTGTGAACATATAGCTATGGTGACAGAGGTCACATTGAGAGTGAAGCAACAGTGAAGATCCCAGAACCTGAAACACACACACACACACACACACACACACACACACACACACACACACACACACACACACACACACACACACACACACACACATGTATGTACGTCAGAACACCATACAACACATGTGATATAGTTACATTTAATTTCTCCTTACATGCATTTCTGATTATGCTACATCTGATTTATTCATACGCTATCTCGATTCCGGACTGGATCCTGGTCAGGGGGTGCCGTTAAACCATAAGAGTCCCATGGCTTTGGTTACCAAGGTTGTTAATCGCTGACTGGTGATGTAACAGCTCTGAGCAGAACACTATGCAGTGCAGAGAGATGCAGAAAGGATGAGATCCAACACCAAAACCTTTCAGTAAAATGCAGCATGTTTGATTGCAGGAGATTGCAGCATGATGTGAACTAATAAACATATTTGATGCACTGTGTTTGTCTCTGTTTCTGTCCCTGTCTCTGTCTTTGTCTCTGTCTCTATCTCTGTTTCTGTCTCTGTTTCTGTCTCTGTCTTTATCTCTGTTTCTGTCCCTGTCTCTGTCTCTGTCTCTATCTCTGTTTCTGTCTCTGTTTCTGTCTCTGTCTTTATCTCTGTTTCTGTCCCTGTCTTTATCTCTGTTTCTGTCCCTGTCTCTGTTTCTGTCTTTATCTCTGTTTCTGTTTCTGTTTCTGTCTTTATCTCTGTTTCTGTCCCTGTCTCTGTTTCTGTCTTTATCTCACTCTCTGTTTCTGTCTCTGTCTTTATCTCTGTTTCTGTCCCTGTCTCTGTTTTTGTGTCTGTCTTTATCTCTGTTTCTCTTTCTGTCCCTGTCTTTATCTCTGTTTCTGTCCCTGTCTCTGTTTCTGTCTTTATCTCACTCTCTGTTTCTGTCTCTGTCTTTATCTCTGTTTCTGTCTCTGTCTTTATCTCTGTTTCTGTCCCTGTTTCTGTTTCTGTTTCTGTCTTTATCTCTGTCTCTGTTTCTGTTTCTGTCCCTGTCTTTATCTCTGTTTCTGTCCCTGTCTCTGTTTCTGTCTTTATCTCTGTCTCTGTCTCTGTCTTTATCTCTGTTTCTGTCCCTGTCTCTGTTTCTGTTTCTGTCTTTGTCTCTGTCTCTGTTTCTGTCCCTGTCTTTATCTATGTTTCTGTCCCTGTCTCTGTTTCTGTCTTTATCTCTGTCTCTGTCTCTGTCTCTGTCTCTACCTCTGTTTCTGTCTCTGTTTCTGTCTTTGTCTCTGTTTCTGTCACTGTCTCTGTCTCTGTCAAGACTAAATCAAATGCTGTGAGCCAGAGCTTGATGATACACTTAGTGTTTGGCTTTCAGAGGGGGGAAATACACATACATCACTGTATGTCATATAGAAGAAGATGGCTTAACTATGGTCATTGGCTTAATATTATGGTCAATGGCTATATCAACTTGCTGTAAAAATGTCATTTTTAGAAATTGTATGACCAACATTTTGTATAGCCCACATGAAAAGGCCAATACAATAGTTGAGTGCAACAAGAAGGTTCTTTGTCTTTTTGGAGAGATGACCAGCCAACTCCCCACATAGATTAGTATTTGATAAAAGGACACTGTGTGTGATTGGGCCTGTTTGTGTTTTCAGTAATAACTACTAGTACATCACCGGGGCTGAGCTACCTGCCATCCAGGACCTCTATATCAGGCGGTGTCAGAGGAAGGCCTGAAAAATTGCCAAAGACTCCAGCCACCCAAGCCATAGACTGTTCACCGACAAAAGGTACCGGAGCATCGGCTATTGGACTAACAGGCTCTTCTACCCCCAAGCCATAAGACTGCTAATAGCCAGACTGCTAAATAGTCAATTAACGGTACCTGAACTATCTGCACTGACTCTATCTTGCACTGACCCTACGCACACTCAATATACTATATATACAAACCGTACACACTGTCTCACACACACTACATTGACAATCCCACACAAAACCCACACACATTCGCTACATACGCGCGCACACACACACACACACACACGACCTCCACTTGTCATCCTGGGTTTGCCCTCCACTCTCTCTCCCTCTGGTCCTCCTGGGTTTGACTTCCACTCTCTCCTTCTGGTTCTCCTGAGTTTGACCTCCACTCTCTCCCTCTGGTCCTCCTGGGTTTGACTTCCACTCTCTCCTTCTGGTTCTCCTGGGTTTGACCTCCACTCTCTCCCTCTGGTCCTCCTGGGTTTGACTTCCACTCTCTCCTTCTGGTTCTCCTGGGTTTGACCTCCACTCTCTCCTTCTGGTTCTCCTGAGTTTGACTTCCACTCTCTCCTTCTGGTTCTCCTGGGTTTGCCCTCCACTCTCTCCTTCTGGTTCTCCTGGGTTTGACCTCCACCTGTGGTCTGGGACGGGAGCTGCCTCTGGCGTGTGTTCTTTGTTCTTCTCATCCTCCGTGTCAGCTTGGGACACACGTTATTAATGGCCCACGGGGGCTACGGAACTGACTTATTGACTGGAGGCTTCATTAGCAGGCTCCACTCCTGAGGTGGTCAATTTTTGGCAGAAGTGTCAACGTCAGCTGCCCTCTGAGATGGCACCTCTCCCCTGTCTGTCCCACACCCAGTCTAAATCAACCTACATCTCTAGATGTATCTAAATCCATCACAGAGAAATCTGTTTGAGTGTAAATAATGCCAGAACCATTCTGTTTCTATAGACTCAGTGGGGATGTCCATGTTGACTGTCGCCAAGCCTTTCCACCAGGCCTTTGTTCAGACAGTTGATTAGGAGCTCTTTGGTAAACAGCTGATGAGGAGAGGCTATTATAAATGTGGGCACACAGACAGACGGTTGGGTCCTCTCAGCGACGCCCACCTGTGTGAGTTATGCAAGGTTGTTTAATTCTCTAATCACACACCTTCTAAGCACAGTTCAGCCTTGGCCAATTAGCATGTGGCACCCTGGGATACAGACTCTCATCAATTATTCATTACCACATTATAATCAAAGTTAAACATCCATGTCACAGACTCAAAAAAGGGCAAGCTACCATCTCAATACATCCACCATGCGCTGCGATGGGAGAATCAAATTTCAGTTCAAACAATGCAATTTGGGCAGAGGAGGCTGGTGGAATGAGCTACCGGAGGAGGGGCCAATTGTAATGGCTGGAATGGAGTAAATTGAATGGTATCAAACAGATATAAACATACGGAAACCACATGTTTGACTCGTTCCATAAATTCCATTCCAGCCATTACAATGAGCCCGTATAGCTCCTCACACCAGCCTCCTCTGAATTTGGGTCTACCTTCATTTCAATATTTAGTAAATAGCCAGGCTATGTAATGCAGTAATCATGACAGCCATTGCGTCAGGAAGTCTCAGCAGCCTGCGTGTGTATTTACTTCGCGTTCATTCTGCAACTCTCTGGCTGCTCAGCCTAGCATCCAGTCACTGTGGCCAATACATCATAAAAGCAGGGAGACTGAAAAGTGCTGACGGCGATGGAGGAGACACACTCCACACCACGGTTATACAGTTTCAAGTCTGGCACCCTCAAAAGGAGCATCCATACAGTAATTACACACAGAGATAGAGACAAGCCAGATAGCCGGTGAGCCATTCATGTGCAAAGCACCATCCTACTTAGTATGCCGATGTCACTGGAACCAGAGCAATATGGCAAGCCTTGTTTGCCTTGTTTGTGCACAACGCAACATGTTGTGCACAAATACGTATGTGAGTAAGCACAGAGTTAGGGAAGAGAACAGGGGATACCTAGTCAGTTGTACAACTGAATGCATTCAACTGAAATGTGTCTTCTGCATTTAACCGTTAATTTAATCGGCTGTGAGTGTGTTTGTGTGTGTGTGTGTGTGTGTGGCAGAGATACTTTCCTAGAGTTCACAGGAACGTTGTTGCTCGTCTCTGGATAGAGCATGCATGACAGACTCTTCAATGAGCACCAGGCTCCTAAAATAAATGTCCCCATTATACGGCCCAAGAGACAGCTCTGGTGGTGCTGAGAAGAGGCCCTGCAGCCAGGGAACCACTGAGGACTCCTTCTGACAGACATCCCACCCAATTAACATTCAGCATGCATCCCAATGCTACAGGCAGCCAATACATTCAAATAAACATGATTTCAACAACAAGGAGAGGTAGTCCAATTGTAGTGGCACAGCCAACATGCATGTTCAGACATGTTGGAATCCACAGCTTGGAAATTGGTTTAGAAACTTGAGGTCGAGAATGCAATCAAACAATTCGGGACAAATTTAGCTTATTCCTGCTAAAACAAAATGTGTAATAGATTTTATTTTGTAAATGCATTTTGACATCAGTACATTTGATAAATGGTGTGAGGGTGTGAAGAAACAACTAAGTTACAACGGGTTGAGGGTTAAGAACAAACATAGCCTGCGCCAACATGCACATGCACTCTGTCCCTAAAGTCATCTGGGCCCCGAGTGGCAGTGCCTAGGATGAGTCTATGCCAGGCTCAGAGAAACAGCCCTCTGACAGGCAGCTGCCTGACTTGCCTGACCGAGTAGCAGTGCCTAGGATGAGTCTATGCCAGGCTCAGAGAAACAGCCCTCTGACAGGCAGCTGCCTGACTTGGCACCACTCTTGGCTCCTCATAACTTCACATCCCATAATGACTGTGACAAATGCCTTGTCACCTTTCACGTGCCACATATGGTGTCACAGCTTAGAGGATGTCACTCCCAGGCATCAATGCATCACATGGATTAGGGAATCTAGTGATATAAACACACGAAGGAAGGGCAGACAGCAGAAATGTTTGTTCTATCTCTTGTGTCTGCAAGTTCAAACAGGTCCTTGTCTGCACCCAGGATTTACTGTTGAACATAAAAGTATTCTGAGGTATAGAGATTGGGAATTTGGTTTGCTATAGTTGATAAAAAAAATGTTTCTGGTATATTTTGATAGCAGTATTGATGATAAACAGTATCGCAGTTCTATAGTTGATCCATATCTTTCTCATATTTTCTTCTTTCTTAAGTTGCAGGTCTGTTTGGTATTTTTTGGTATTTTATTAGGATCCCCATTAGCTGTTGCAAAAGCAGCAGCTACTCTTCCTGGGGTCCACTGTTGTAGTCTAATGGAGAGAGAGGTGGAAGGCTGTGTTTTTTAGTCGTCCACTGCCTCCACTGTCAGATATTAATTAGTGAAGGTATTTTTGAAGATCTAAACTGTTTCTGACATTTTAGCAGCAAACAAATCTAATGGCTTTTTTACGAGCTTATTTGCTCAACATCCTGCCATTTCGTGCTCATTAATGCATGGCCTTTTAAAGGGCATTTACTAAGATATGGGGATGGAGCTGTAACAAAGCCAGCATATCATTATTCACACTTCACAAAGCCCATCGCATGTGCTTTCATGTGTACAGAATGTCCTTGTTTTGTAGATATCCAGCTCCTGTATTTGATCACATAGTCAAATGTAATGGAGGTGAACATCAGGTACAATGTGACCTTAACAGGAATGAAGCTAGAATAATTAAAGGGAGGCCTTCAACTGTTTCCCATTGTGCCAATTAATGTGCCCCTTTTCTATAATGGCCTTGGCACTGTTCTCTTTCTCAACTCTTTCCCTCCCTCTCCCTATTCCTCCCATCGTCTCGTACACACACACACACAAACACACACACATGCATGCTCACAGCCACATACACACACACACACGCACACACATACACTCACGCAAACACACACACACACACACACACACACACACACACACACACACACACACACACACACACACACACACACACACACACACACACACACACACACACACACACACACACACACACACACACAATTTGAGGAGAGTAGAGTTTTAACATGATTCAGTGCAGGTTAAACAAATAATAGATGGTATAATGAATGCCATCAGCTCAAACACTACTGCAAAATAGAACAAACAAAAACTCAGATATTTTATACTCAGATAAGTATATGATACACTGCCGATTTTGCAGATTTTCCTACTTACAAAGCATGTAGAGGTCTGTAATTTTTTATCATAGGTACACTTCAACTGTGAGAGACGGAATCTAAAACAAAAATCCAGAAAATCACATTGTATGATTTTTAAGTAATTAATTTGCATTTTATTGCATGACACAAGTATTTGATCACCTACCAACCAGTAAGAATTCTGGCTCTCACAGACCTGTTAGTTTTTCTTTAAGAAGCCCTCCTGTTCTCCACTCATTACCTGTATTAACTGCACCTGTTTGAACTCGTTACCTGTATAAAAGACACCTGTCCACACACTCAATCAAACAGACTCTAACCTCTCCACAATGGCCAAGACCAGCGAGCTGTGTAAGGACATCAGGGATAAAATTGTAGACCTGCACAAGGCTGGGATGGGCTACAGGACAATAGGCAAGCAGCTTGGTGAGAAGGCAACAACTGTTGGTGCAATTATTAGAAAATGGAAGAAGTTCAAGATGACGGTCAATCACCCTCGGTCTGGGGCTCCATGCAAGATCTCACCTCGTGGGGCATCAATGATCATGAGGAAGGTGAGGGATCAGCCCAGAACTACACGGCAGGACCTGGTCAATGACCTGAAGAGAGCTGGGACCACAGTCTCAAAGAAAACCATTAGTAACACACTACGCCGTCATGGATTAAAATCCTGCAGCGCACGCAAGGTCCCCCTGCTCAAGCCAGCGCATGTCCAGGCCCGTCTGAAGTTTGCCAATGACCATCTGGATGATCCAGAGGAGGAATGGGAGAAGGTCATGTGGTCTGATGAGACAAAAATAGAGCTTTTTGGTCTAAACTCCACTCGCCGTGTTTGGAGGAAGAAGAAGGATGAACCCCAAGAACACCATCCCAACCGTGAAGCATGGAGGTGGAAACATCATTCTTTGGGGATGCTTTTCTGCAAAGGGGACAGGACGACTGCACCGTATTGAGGGGAGGATGGATGGGGCCATGTATCGCGAGATCTTGGCCAACAACCTCCTTCCCTCAGTAAGAGCATTGAAGATGGGTCGTGGCTAGGTCTTCCAGCATGACAACGACCCGAAACACACAGCCAGGGCAACTAAGGAGTGGCTCCGTAAGAAGCATCTCAAGGTCCTGGAGTGGCCTAGCCAGTCTCCAGACCTGAACCCAATAGAACATCTTTGGAGGGAGCTGAAAGTCCGTATTGCCCAGCGACAGCCCCGAAACCTGAAGGATCTGGAGAAGGTCTGTATGGAGGAGTGGGCCAAAATCCCTGCTGCAGTTTGTGCAAACCTTGTCAAGAACTACAGAAAACGTATGATCTCTGTAATTGCAAACAAAGGTTTCTGTACCAAATATTAAGTTCTGCTTTTCTGAAGTATCAAATACTTATGTCATGCAATAAAATGCAAATTAATTACATAAAAATCATACAATGTGATTTTCTGGATTTTTGTTTTAGATTCCGTCTCTCACAGTTGAAGTGTACCTATGATAAAAATTACAGACCTCTACATGCTTTATAAGTAGGAAAACCTGCAAAATCGGCAGTATATCAAATACTTGTTCTCCCCACTGTATATGTTCACCCAAATGTTCAAAAAGTCCATTAAAATGGCTGAATAGAACCCTCGGAGCAGGTAATGAATCTCTTTTGAATTCAAAAGGGGAGAAACATAACATTTCAATGATAATTACATTTTGAGTGACTGCACGCTGTCATGTTCTGTGACTGGTGAGTCACTGAATGAAATTAATATTATGTCACCGTCTGAGCATGAGTGGAAAGACCTTTACTTCAACCTTATAGTTTCAGCAAAATCAAGCCAAGCTTATTGACAGCTCAGGTAAGAACAAACCATGGAACTGCATGGTCCACTGACTCCTGAAGAGAGCACAATAATATGTTTATAATCAATCAATGCTTTTCAACCAAACTTTTACTTGAATCCGATTTAATCATGTTATATAAGAGCATTGTTGATTACATGAAGGGACAAAGCCCTACATTAACATTGGATACTTGTGGTATTGGATGAGGTACATGTAGTTAGGTACAGGTCTATTTTTCCCTTGGGAGCCATTAAAGAGGGTGACTTGCAGGCCACCTGTTTCTCAGTGTGGGACTAAGCTGGAGTAATTTGTGAGTTGTGTGGAGTGAGGAGAGCTGGGCCCACCGTGTGGCCGTGGCAGCGTCAGGTCCAGAGCCTGGATAATGAGTCAGGTTGGATCATTAGGGCACTGAGACGTGCACACAAAGAACCGGACTTCAAAAGCCACAATGGAGCAATGGCTCCACACATCTCCTTCGACCACAATGTAAAAGTCACACATACAAAAGACGCCTGACTATCTGTAGCCAGGTGGGTCTGAGGTTGAAGAAATAAATAAAACACTGTTTTTCTTCTTCAGTTGTAATGTGGAGCTGTCTCTGAAATCTAATTCAGTCATTACCTCTGGAAATCATTTAGCAGTCTCTCATCTTTTTCATAAGAAAGAAAAAGTACATGTTTGTTTGAAGGAGAGAAAAAAAGCAGCAGAGAAAGCAGGCCACGGAGCCTCCCGGGTGGCGCAGTGGTCTAAGGCACTGCATCGCAGTGCTAGCTGTGCCACCAGAGATTCTGGGTTTGAGTCCAGGCTCTGTCGCAGCCGGCCATGACCGGGAGGCCCATGGGGCGGCACACAATTGGCCCAGCGTCGTCCGGGTTAGGGAGGGTTTGGCCGGCAGGGATATCCTTGTCTCATCGCGCACTAGTGACTCCTGCGGCGGGCCGGGCACAGTGCACGCTGACCAGGTCGCCAGGTGTTTCCTCCGACACATTGGTGCGGCTGGCTTCCGGGTTGGATGGGCATTGTGTCAAGAAGTAGTGCGGCTTGGTTGGGTTGTGTTTCGGAGGACGCATGGCTCTCGACCTTCGCCTCTCCCGAGTCCGTACGGGAGTTGCAGCGATGAGACAAGACTGTAGCTACTACCAATTGGATACCACGAAATTGTGGAGAAAAAAGGGGTCAAAAAAAAAAATGGAAAGAAATGGAAAAAAATGAAGGCAGGCCACGTCAGAATCAGAGTGATGCAGCACTCACACATTCTACAGCCCTCACACATTCTACAGCACTCCTATAAGCCCTAAGAGAAAGTTAACATTGGGTATGTTTCAGCCATACATTACTCTGGGGACATAGGGTATGTTTCAGCCATACATTACTCTGGGGATATAGGGTATGTTTCAGCCATACATTACTCTGGGGACATAGGGTATGTTTCAGCCATACATTACTCTGGGGACATAGGGTATGTTTCAGCCATACATTACTCTGGGGACATAGGGTATGTTTCAGCCATACATTACTCTGGGGACATAGGGTATGTTTCAGCCATACATTACTCTGGGGACATAGGGTATGTTTCAGCCATACATTACTCTGGGGATATAGGGTATGTTTCAGCCATACATTACTCTGGGGACATAGGGTATGTTTCAGCCATACATTACTCTGGGGACATAGGGTATGTTTCAGCCATACATTACTCTGGGGACATAGGGTATGTTTCAGCCATACATTACTCTGGGGACATAGGGTATGTTTCAGCCATACATTACTCTGGGGACATAGGGTATGTTTCAGCCATACATTACTCTGGGGACATAGGGTATGTTTCAGCCATACATTACTCTGGGGACATAGGGTATGTTTCAGCCATACATTACTCTGGGGACATAGGGTATGTTTCAGCCATACATTACTCTGGGGACATAGGGTATGTTTCAGCCATACATTACTCTGGGGACATAGGGTATGTTTCAGCCATACATTACTCTGGGGACATAGGGCATGTTTCAGCCATACATTACTCTGGGGACATAGGGTATGTTTCAGCCATACATTACTCTGGGGACATAGGGCATGTTTCAGCCATACATTACTCTGGGGACATAGGGTATGTTTCAGCCATACATTACTCTGGGGACATAGGGTATGTTTCAGCCATACATTACTCTGGGGACATAGGGTATGTTTCAGCCATACATTACTCTGGGGACATAGGGTATGTTTCAGCCATACATTACTCTGGGGACATAGGGTATGTTTCAGCCATACATTACTCTGGGGACATAGGGTATGTTTCAGCCATACATTACTCTGGGGACATAGGGTATGTTTCAGCCATACATTACTCTGGGGACATAGGGCATGTTTCAGCCATACATTACTCTGGGGACATAGGGTATGTTTCAGCCATACATTACTCTGGGGACATAGGGCATGTTTCAGCCATACATTACTCTGGGGACATAGGGTATGTTTCAGCCATACATTACTCTGGGGACATAGGGTATGTTTCAGCCATACATTACTCTGGGGACATAGGGTATGTTTCAGCCATACATTACTCTGGGGACATAGGGTATGTTTCAGCCATACATTACTCTGGGGACATAGGGTATGTTTCAGCCATACATTACTCTGGGGACATAGGGTATGTTTCAGCCATACATTACTCTGGGGACATAGGGTATGTTTCAGCCATACATTACTCTGGGGACATAGGGCATGTTTCAGCCATACATTACTCTGGGGACATAGGGTATGTTTCAGCCATACATTACTCTGGGGACATAGGGCATGTTTCAGCCATACATTACTCTGGGGACATAGGGGTTGTAGTGCATGTCTAACATCAATCCTCATAATGACATCAGGAGTAGCTATACTGTAGCTTTTCTTCAACACTTTAATTGACACACAGACTTCACCTTAACTTCACCTTGATTCAAACCAATCGTAGGAAAGTTTGACATCCCCATTTGTTCAATTTAGACATTGTGGAATCCTTTATACCCTCCCCTACAGTCCTTTAGCTTGCCATTGTTGGGTAGAACTCCAGAGTTTGATGATATGTGAGTGGAGCCGCTGCAGACAAGATGGACTCTGACAGCTTTGCTCCAGCACTGCGGGACCACTACAAATGTCAGGAGCCAGACTACTGCATGTGGGGAGAGGTACAGGGGAGAAAGAGAGAGGGAGAGGTGTAGTGTGGGCTGTGTTTTTAGTTTAGAATGTGTGTGTTGGGGGTTTTCTGAGGGAATATTCCAGGCCTCAGGGTTAGAAGAGGCTGGCTACTGTACCGTGTCTAACACCTCCCCCAGCCTAACACTTTGAGCTGAGGGAACCATCTTACTGAGGATGGTTTAAGTCAACACAGCCATCAACACGTTAGTCCCCGGGGCTCCACTAGGTGAATCGGCAGGCAGAACAGGGGTAATTCTATATGGACTTGCTCCAACAAATGGTCAAAGCTCTGGAGTCCCAGCCCGTGATGAGAACTGAGAGGTTAGACAGACTCACATTAAGGATGAGCCTGCCTTTCACATCAACGCTCAACGCTCACAGAGCTCAGGCTTTAAAAGCTCTGTGAGGACCCAGACTGGTAGAAAAAAGCAGAGCGATAGATAGTGAGTCACTACACAAGGCTCTGCTATTCTCTGCTCCTAATGATGACTCATGCCTAACCTTTACCAAGATACTACATCATTGTCTTTAGATTACTTGCAAACTCTTTAATTTCCTTCACACAAAGGTAAGAAATTATACTTTATGTTGTCAATACTGAATTGATGATCCTTCCTCTCACGATCTTGATAACATAATGAGAGGACCATACTGCAGAATATTGCTCCTCCCCAGCGCTATACGGAATAAAATACTGGGGGTTTGCGTAGTGCCTAAGAACAGCCCTTAGCTGTGGTATATTGGCCATATACAACACCACCTCGGGCCTTATTGCTTAAAAATTCTGGGGCGAAGCAACATTCTGTGTGGGCCTCTCATTCTTTCATCATAGTATGACCAGGACTGGTATGGAATGTGCATATCTCTCTTTTTCTTCCTTTCAAGGTCTTATTCAAAAGACTACAAAAATAAAAATCAGAGCAGGTATTTGGTCCAGTGTGCACCGTGCATAGGCCTACAGATAGAGCCAAGTGTCCTCTGGTTCAGTGTAACGTGGCTAACATGCTGACTACACCGGCCACGTGCTTGCGATCAGACACGATCGTGTTATGCAGGTTAAAATATTAAAACCAACTGTGAACCAACTATATTAATTTTGGTGGCATGTTAAAACACATTAAATATTAATGGAAATCTAGCTAGTTGCTATTGCTAGCTAGTTTGTCCTATATCACGTCCTGACCATAGAAAGCCTGTATTTTCTATGGTAGAGTAGGTCAGGGCGTGACTAGGGGTTTTAGTCTAGTTTATTATTTCATTGTTGTGTTCTAGGTTTAATTTTCTATGTTGGTGTTTGTGTATGATTCCCAATTAGAGGCAGCTGGTAATCGTTGTCTCTAATTGGGGATCATACTTAAGTTGCCTTTTTCCACCTGTGGGTTATGGGATATTGTTTATGTTTAGTTGCCTGTTAGCACTGCATTATCGTCGCGGTTCGTTTATTCTTTTCTTTTTTCTCTAAGTTTCACTTTATTCATAAAAATTATGTGGAACTCAAAGTACGCTGTGCCTTGGTCCGACCATCATTCAAGCAATCGTGACATCCTAGATGAACATTGGGTTGTTATTTTACCTGACGTACATATGGTCTTATTTTAACTGCTTCATTGTAGAATTTTGGAGTCATTCAAAATCATGTGTTTCTCTACTCCGATGATTAATCCACAGTTCGTTTTTAGTTATCTTTGAAAAACACCTAGTTCGTTTTTAGTTATCTTTGATTAATCTCTCCTTGTTTGTCTTTCAAGCACCCGCGTGGGTTTGTATCTTCCTGGTATCCAATAAGGAGGGGACTTGCAGTGCACAGAGCGTCTCAAAGAAAACCACGTTCTATTTTAGCGCTTGGCAACGCAGACGCTCATTCACGAGTGCAAGCGGTGTGGGTGAAACTATTTAAAAATATTAATGTGTAAATTAATTTTTCAACACTGGCAGGCACAATGTGGCTGGTGTGGTTTGCCTGTAATGGGGCTGATGGACGCTGACTGACAGGCCTCCATATGGCTTGGCCTGCGTGTTGCAGACTTCAGTGACAAGTGTATGCCACAGAGGTTAGGTCACCTTCGTTGTGTCCCGCAGAACTACAGCCATATCAGAGCATCATGACTAATGTTGCCAATAGTACGGCTGCTCCTGTCTTCTCCCTCATGTAAAGAAGCACTTAGAGTTATACTGAGATGAGAAAATACATTATTAATAGCAGGAAGGTTTATGGGGTAAAGGGCACTTGGAGTTTACAATCTTTAAAACTGTATGTGCGTGTGCGTGTGCGTGTGCGTGTGCGTGTGTGTGTGTGCGTCATCATACTTCTGGATGATTCCTTACTAAACTAGAACAAAAAAAGAACATGATATTGGGGGATTTTCACGAAATGTAATCCATAGAAAAGTCCAGTGTAGGAAGGATTGTTGAGAAATATTTGATATTTGTATCTTAAAGCATAATTGAGAAATAATTCATTGAAGTTGGAACATTTGTGACATTTTGGCCTTACCCAGGCCTCCTTTAAGACTCAATGTTTCATCTCTAGGTACTACAAAGAAAAATAAATTGTAATATGAAGCTTTACTGCTTGCACTGTAATATGATTACTATTTTGATTCCAGTTGTCCAATTGTTATTTAGGAATAATAAAACATCTAAAGATAATATTTTTCAATATAGAGGAATCCCTCTTCTATTAAACCTATTTCATTGATGTCATTTGGACACCAAAAATTACATTAAGATATTCCTTAAACTCCAAACCTGTCTCAAAGTCTCGGCAGCACATTTGTAAGCATAGCTGTACATGCTTTTCATCATCTCAGGAAAAAAGAAATGACAACACAAACATAATACAGCAATTTCTCCCTCATTAATCTGTCATGACATAAACACTTCAGACCCAGTAGTTTGCTAACAGTGTAAACCCAATGTTAGAGCCGTTATCAGAGGATTATGTTTGGATTATACAGTAACGAGGACCAAATCAAATAACCACTGAAGAGAGACGATTACAGATAGACATCTGTCCATCCCATAATGTTACTGGATATGAAATAAGACTTAACCCTGACACACAGGAGATGATTTACTCTGTAAAACCAATGGAAGTCTATGGAGGAAATCTCAATGTCTTACAACTGTGGCTGTTTTTCTATGACTATTTTTAAAAGACTGCTGGGCAATTGAGAGCACCAGACAGTAATGAGCTCATTTTAAACTGTAAGCTCATTTTAAATTGTAAGATCATTTTAAACTGTTAGCTAATTTTAAACTGTAAGCTAATTTTAAACTGTAAACTCATTTTAAACTGTAAACTCATTTTTAACTGTAAGCTCATTTTAAATGGCAAAACTCATTCTTACTCTTGTCTGTCTCTGTGAGTTGAAAGGCTGAGAAATATGTCACTCTGGGACAGTCCAAATATATTTTTCAAGGGGCTAACTTTATTGCCAAATGGGGGTTCACCCAACAATCAATACAGCTTTAATAAAGTAAAGCAAGGGAAGTGTATACTTGTACTGGGATAGTAGCAGGTGCTGTATACACAATCCTATTTCATCCCTCACGCACTCCCCATCTGGCTTGCTAGTTCTCATGTGTAGACAGAGCACATTGCTACTCACCTGCTACTAACACGGAGAGAAGGTATTTGGTTTGAATTCAAACACTTCAAAGTGAGGAGGTTTTCTCTGACAGACTAATCTTAATAGATCAGAATCACCTAAATGCTGCTTTGGAAATCCAAGTCTAAAATGTTTCCCAGAGATCTACTATATAATCTGCTAGATTCTATTAATTCCGTTTGAAATTGACTTTATTACTTCATGGTGCACTTTCAACCTCTCTCTTCATCTTTATGGACGTGTGGTGTACCCTGGTCAGAAATTATGTTCTGGTTAGTGCTGGATGAAATACAACAGAGTCAATGTGTGCAGAATCCGCAGCACTCCGAATGTAACAACAATTGTACCAGAGATTGATTTGAGCTGGTCTGAAGGAGGCTTAGGTGGACATTGATCTCTATGGGTGCATTCCAGAGGAGGCTGGTGGGAGCAGCTATAGGAGGAGGGGCTCATTATAATGGCTGGAATGGAATTAATGGAACGGAGTACTTTTGAAATGTATTGCTACGTCCCCACTCCTACAGGATAGTGTTGACTGAGACATCTGTCTGTGATGTAACTCCTAATGCCCAGCCCCGGCACCTGACACGTTTGCCTGACTGGAGCCATCACAATAACCTTTCCTCCATCGCCCTGTGCAGGAGAAAGAGCCTTTGACCCCCAGCTTCACTCCTTTATACGTGAGCAGTGATGTTGAAAAAAGACTAAGTGAGCAACTCCAGTCATCCGTGAAGATCAGCCATACAAGTCTCACCTTCCTATAGAGTAGCAGGTTTCTTTCTCAAAGGCAGCTATCACAACCATTGCCTAATCACACAATGGCCGGAGCACACCGTGTGTAGTAATACTCAAACAACATGTAGTTCTCCCATTCCTTGGAAATATGAATCACTTCTGTGATTCTGTTCTTCTGTTCTCCTGTGATTCTTCATGTGGAAATGTGGGTCAGGAAAAGTGTTTGTGGACATAATGTGAAATTTGGGTCTCGCTGAAATAAAAAGTCAAATCGGTCAGGATGCTTTGGTACGAGAATTGAATGTAGTCTGTTGGAGAGCATTCAAAATGTCACCAGGTAATATTTTGCAATTAATTATTTTGTTTAATTAAATAGCGACTACTTTATGAAATGATTTTATGAATGACAAAACATGTTGTAAAAAGAACACGAGCATTATGCATACAGGCTATTTAAAATGTAATATTACACAATTAAATAAATACGCTATTATTATCTAGCTTTTTCACAACCTGCCTGTGAACTACTGCTAAGTTCCAAATGCAAAACAACTCTATGTCACGACTTCCGCCGAAGTCTTGTTCGGGCGGCATTCGGCGATCAACGTCACCGGCTTTCTAGCCATCGCCGCTCCATTTTTCTTATTTCCATTTGTTTTGTCTTGTTCCATACACACCTGGTTTTCATTCCCTAATCACACTACATGTATTTAGTCCTCTGTTCCCCTCCATGTCTTTGTGTGAAATTGTTTTATGTTATGTGGGTATTGTCACGCGCCAGACTTTTGTTCATGTTCTGTGTTTTGATCACGTTTATGTACTTATGAGCTTTCGTTTGGACCGCAATAAAAAGTGCGCCTGTTAACTACACTCTGCTCTCCTGCACCTGACTTCGCCTCCAGTACACACCTGTAACACTCTAACCCACACAACCAGAAACCAGTTCTTCAGAATTCCTAATAGTAGCATAGAGGCATAATAGTAGAGATGTTAGATATTCTCTAAGTACTAGACATTGAATAATTTAAGATTTTCTCCATGTGATCTTGACCATCATAGACTGTAAAAGAAAGGCAGATAGACAGGCTGACAGGTTGAACAGTCAGCCTGGACTACTAGAGAGAAGCAGAGAGCTTTTCTGGCTGGCTGGTTTTTAACCAGAGGAAAATGTTTACTGGGCTGAGGGATTTGGACAAGCACATACAGTGCCTTCAGAAAGTATTCGCACCCCTTTACTTTTTCCACATTTTGTTGTGTTAGAGCCTGAATTTAAAAGGTGTCACTGGCCTACACACTATACCCTATAATGTCAAAGTAAAATTGTGTTTTTAGAATTTTTTTAACAAATTAATAAACAATGAAAAGCTGAAATGTCTTGAGTCAATAAATATTCAACCCCTTTGTTATGGCAAGCCTAAATAAGCTCATCTGCTTAACAAGTCACATAACAAGTTGCATGGACTCACTCTGTGTGCAATAATAGTGTTGAATTTTTAATGACTACCCCACACATACATTTATCTGTAATTCAGTCAAGCAGGGAATTTCGAACACAGATTCAACCACAAAGCCCAGGGAGGTTTTCCAATGCCTCGCAAAGAAGGGAACCTATTGGTAGATGTGTGATGATGATGTACTTTTTACTCCATACATTTTCCCTGACACCCAAAAGTACTTGTCACATTTTGAATGCTTAGCAGGACAGGAAAATGGTCTAATTCACACTTATCAAGAGAACATCCTGGTCATCCCTACCTCCTCTGATCTGGCGGACTCACTAAACACATGCTTTGTTTGTAAATGATGTCTGAGTGTTGAAGCGTGCCCCTGGCTATCCGTAAATTAAACAAACAAGAAAATGGTGCCGTCTGGTTTGCTTAATATAAGGAATTTGAAATTATTTATACTTTTACTTTTGATACTTAAGTATATTTTTTAAATTACATTTACTTTGAAACTTAAGTATATTTAAAAACAAATACTTTTATACTTTTACTCAAGTAGGATTTTACTGGGTGACTTTCACTTTTACTTGAGTCATTTTCTATTAAGGTATGTTAACTTTTACTCAAGTATGACAATTGGGTACTTTTTCCACCACTGGTAGATGGGTAAAAAAAAGAAGACATTGAATATCCCTTTGAGCATGTTATTATTTCGATTTTGGATGGCGTACCAATACGTCTAGTCACTTACAAAGACACAGGTGTCCTTCCTAACTCAACTGCCGGAGAGGAAGGAAACCGCTCAGGGATTTCATTATGAGGCCAATTGTGACTTTAAAACAGTTAGAGTTTAATGGCTGTGTTAAGAGAAAACTGAGGATGGATCAAAAGATTGTAGTTACTCCACAATACTAACCTAAATAACAAAGCAAAAAGAAGGAATCTTATACAAAACAAAAATACTCCAAAACATGCATCCTGTTTACAATAAGGAACTAAAGTAAAACTGCAACAAATTTGGCTGAGAAATTAACTTAATGTCCTGAATACAAAGCGTTATGTTTGGGGCAAATCCAACACAAAACGTCACTGAGTACCACTCTTCATATTTTCAAGAATGGTGGTGGCTGCATCATGTTATGGGTATGCTTGTCATTGGCAAGGACTAGAGAGTTTTTTAGGACACAAAGAAATGTATAGAGCTATATGTAAGCACATGCAAAATCCTACAGGAAAATCTGGTTCAGTCTGCAAGCAAGACAATAACCTAAAACACAAGGCCAAATATATACTTGTGTTGCTTACCAAGATGACATTGAATGTTCCTGAGTGGCCTAGTTACAAGTTTGACTTAAATCGGCTTGAAAATCAATGGCAAGACTTGAAATGGCTGTCTAGCAATGATCAACAACCAATTTGACAGAGCTTTAAAAACATTTTTAAGAATAATATGCAAATATTGTACAATCCAGGTGTGCAAAGCTCTTAGAAACTTACCCAGAATGACTCACAGCCATAATTGCTGCCAAAGGGTAACATGTATTGCCTCAGGGGTGTGAATACTTATGTCAATGAGATATTTCTGTAATTCATTTTAAATACATTTGCAAAAATGTCTAAAAACATGTTTAAAAAAAAACATTGAATCAATTTTTATTTAAGGCTGTAACATACCAACATGTGGAATATGTCAAGGGGTAAAAATACTTTCTGAAGGCACTGTATCACAGCCTCTTGGGATGAGGCACTAAATCAGAAGATCACACTGATATCCAGGCAATACAAGCTTTACTGACGAGTCAGGCTCACCAGGGTTTTTTGTACGTAGATATTTCTTACTGACAAATCAGTATATATATAAATATGTTTGAGCAAAGCTAATACAGAAGGGGATAGTTATTTGTGAAACAGAGAATCAGCTGCAGACAGTGTAGACTAGGATATGCTCACCAGGCGAGAGACAACATGGGTGATAGACAGCTAGATCTGTCCCCACAGCTGGTCATGCAGAAAGAAATGTGACAATGGCCTTGTGACTGTGCAAGTGAAAGATACCCTCCACATCAAAGGTGTATATCTAGGGAGAACCATGGTAGTCAGAGATGGACTTTTAACTCATCAGGTTTGGTGGGGTCATCAACACTAATGTGTCCAGAACTCTATCAGAACTATCCTCCTGATTCCTGCTTACAAGCAAAAATTAAAGCAGGAAGCACAAGTGACTCGGTCTATAAAAAAGTGGTTTGATGAAGCAGATGCTAAACTACAGGACTGTTTTGCTATCACAGACTGGAACATGTTCCGGGATCAGTCATGGGCTTTATCAATTTATCAATATCAGTCACACATCAGTCACTGGCTTTATCAATAAGTACATTGAGGATGTCGTCCCCACAGTGACTGTACGTACATACCCCAACCAGAAACCATGGATTACAGGCAACATTAGCACTGAGCTAAAGGGTAGAGCTGCCGCTTTCAAGGTGCGGGGACTCTAACCCGGAAGGTTATAAGAAATCCTGCTATGCCCTCCGACGAACCATCAAACAGGCAAAGCGTCAATACAGGACTAAGATCAAATCGAACTACACTGGCTCTGACGCTCGTCGGACATGGCAGGGCTTGCAAACCATTACAGACTACAAAGGGAAGCACAGCCGAGAGCTGCCCAGTGACACAAGCCTACCAGACGAGCTAAATAACTTCTATGCTCGCTTCGAGGCAAGCAACATTGAAACATGCATGAGAGCATCAGCTGTTCCGGAAGACTGTGTGATCACGCTCTCCGCAGCCGATGTGAGTAAGACCTTTAAACAGGTCAACATTCACAAGGCCGCTGGGCCAGATGGATTACCAGGACGTGTACTGTGAGCATGCGCTGACCAACTGGAAGGTGTCTTCACTGACATTTTCAACCTCTCCCTGTCTGAGTCTGTAATAGCAACATGTTTGAAGCAGACCACCATAGTCCCTGTGCCCAAGAACACTAAGGTAACCTGCCTAAATGACTCCTGACCCGTAGCACTCACGTCTGTAGCCATGAAATGCTTTGAAAGGCTGTTGCATGGCTCACATCAACACCATTATCCCTGTAACCCTAGACCCACTCCAATCTGCATACCCCACCAACAGATCCACAGATGATGCAATCTCTATTGCACTCCACACTGCCCTTTCCCACCTGGACAAAAGGAACACCTATGTGAGAATGCTATTCATTGACTACAGCTCAGCATTCAACACCATGGTGCCCTCAAAGCTCATCACAAAGCTAAGGGCCCTGGGACTAAACACCTCCCTCTGCAACTGGATCCTGGACTTCCTGATGGGCCGCCCCCAGGTGGCAAGGGTAGGTAACAACACATCCACCACGCTGATCCTCAACACGGGGGCCCCTCAGGGGTGCGTGTTCAGTCCCCTCCTGTACTCCCTGTTCACTCATGACTGCATGACCAGGCATGACTCTAACACCATCATTAAGTTTGCCGATGACACAACAGTGGTAGGCCTTATCACCGACAACGATGAGACAGCCTATAGGGAGGAGGTCAGAGACCTGACCATGTGGTGCCAGGACAACAACCTCTCCCTCAACATGATCAAGACAAAGGAGATGATTGTGGACTACAGGAAAAGGAGGACTGGGCACGCCCCCATTCTCATCGACGGGGCTGTAGTGGAGCAGGTTGAGAGCTTCAAGTTCCTTGGCGTCCACTCAAACTAACATGGTCCAAGCACACCAAGACAGTTGTGAAGTGGGCACGACAAAACCTATTCCCCTCAGGAGACTGAAAAGATTTGGCATGGGTCCTCAGATCCTCAAAAGAGTTATACTGCTGCACCATCGAGAGCATCCTGACTGGTTGCATCACTGCCTGGTATGGCAACTACTCCCCCTCCGACCGCAAGGCACTACAGAGGGTAGTGCGTACGGCCAAGTACATCACCGGGGCCAAACTTCCTGACATCCAGGACCTCTACACCAGGCGGTGTCAGAGGTAGGCCCTAAAAATTGTCAAGGACTCCAGCCACCCTAGTCATAGACTGTTCTCTCTGCTACTGCACGGCAAGCGGTACCGGAGTGCCCTGTCTAGGTCCAAGAGGCTCTAAACAGCTTCTACCCCCAAGCCATAAGACTCCTAAACAGCTAATCAAATGGCTACCCAGACTATTTGATTTGCCCCCCCCCCCCCCCCCCCCATGCTGCTGCTACGCTCTGTTATTATCTATGCATAGCCACTTTAATAACTCTACCTACATGTACATAATTACTCTGCACCAGTACCACCTGTATATAGCCCCGCTATTGTTGTTTACTGCTGCTCTTGAACTATTTGTTATTCTTTCTCTTTCTTTTTGGGGGGTATTTTCTTAAAACTGCATTGTGGGTTAAGGGCCTGTAAGTAAGCATTTCACTGTAAGGTTGTATTCGGCACATGTGACAAATAACATTTGATTTGTTTGAGAGTTTCCATGAAATACACAAACATAATGTTGATAAAGGATGACCAATAAGGGAGTAAATGTTAGCAAAGAGCATCTTTGCATCTTTGACGTAGCCTATATTTCCAGGCTTTTAGCAGGGTCATACTAGACTTTAATGTGGAATTTATCATAATGATATTTATTCTCATCAAGAGTGACTGAAAACAGTATTCCATTTCCCCGGAATTATTTGCCTGTACCGGAGGAGAAAAACACCAGGCTTCAGTAAAGACAGAGGCTAGTGGCTCATACCCTGGGTCTGAGTTAAATAATCATTCTCCTTAGGGTGATTCTGGGAAAGTTACCTGACATTTGGCATGTGAGTAGAGGTTCTGATGCGGTCAAACATCGCATGCAGATACAGTACAGCAGATTAGGATGATGTCCTCAGGACTCTGACAAGAATTCATCTCCCTGCAGGGCATAGCATGTTTAGTAAAAGCCCACAAGCTGATATTAGACTAATAGGCTAAACAGCTGATACAGCTCATAATAAGAAGAATAGTGGAATCTGGGTAATGCATGTCTGGAATCCACCGTTTAGCCAATCAGAATGCGTGGCTGAACAGAACTTACCATGTCAAGGGAAAACACCAAAATACTTAACATCACATCTCAACATAGTGTTCAATTCCTTTCAAATGTTTAGTGAGTTCTCAAAAACAGCAATAGATAGCCTTTTGGTTACTTCTGTTAGGAATTGTTTTTGTTGCTGTTTTGTTTTTACCTCTCAGTAGGAGCGGAGCTTGTCTCTATCTCCTGAGGACTATCTATTAATCCCACCTCAGAGAAACAGATGGAGGAGTGTAGCGGGTGGTCTCTGTATAAGACCAATTACCCAGACACAGACACAGACAGTCCTGGCATACCAGCACTACACGTTGGCAGGATAGCGCCATACCGGGAGGGCAAAGCATGAGCAGCCATGATCAATTATTTGCAGTATTCTCACTCCTCTCTCTCTCTCTCTCTCTCTCTCTCTCTCTCTCTCTCTCTCTCTCTCTCTCTCTCTCTCTCTCTCTCTCTCTCTCTCTCTATTCATATATCCATTCATATTTCTCTCTCCATCTCTCTCTCTCGCCATCTTTCTCTACATCTCTCTCTCTCTACACATCTCTCTTTCTCTACCCATCTCTCTCTCTCTCTATCTAGGTTCAGACTGAGGTGGTTGTTATAGTGTCACAGAGAATGGGTTAGATTTTTTATTTTGGGATTGGCTGATAAGGCTCTCTCCATGTCATTGGCCCCCCCCAGAGCCTTGACACAGTGGCTGCGGAGAATAAATCACTCAGACAGTGGGTGGCCAGATAGATAGGGAGACTGTACATATTGTTTGTCCAGTCATACCTCAGTGTCTGCTGCAGTAAGAACTCTAACCCCAACACACCTGCATGGACTTGTCTGCATCTGTAAGGGTAGGCTAATGCCTGCACTGCATTCCCTAACTCACCAGCGCTCACTGTCTGAAATTACAATTCTGGTGTCAAAGAGGCTGAATTGGTATCCATTATAATGATCATTACAAGATATTAGCTGCGCTTGTCGTTGTGGCAACCCATTTCCCAAACTCTCATTTATGACCAAACCAAGCATATTTGATGTTCTGGACTTATTCCTGGAGGGCCATTTAAGGGTAAGTATTTTGTCTTCCTGTTCATCATTAAAAACCTATCAAACCTGTAAAAAAGATTTTTACAATTACAGTTGTACCGCTGCATATCCCACTAGATAGAAGGTATCAGTCAGGAACTGTAAGAACCACATATATCCTCTTAGAATCTTATCTGATTGGCTGATTGAAGCACGAGGCCCAGTAAGTGGCTCTCCCAGTCATATAGTACTTACAGTTGAAGTCGGAAGTTTACATACACTTAGGTTGGCGTCATTAAAACTTGTTTTTCAACCACTCCACAAATTTTTTGTTAACAAACTATAGTTTTGGCAAGTCGGTTAGGACATCTACTTTGTGCATGACACAAGTAATTTTTCCAACAATTGTTTACAGAGAGATTATTTCACTTATAATTCACAGTATCACAATTCCAGTGGGTCAGAAGTTTACATATATTAAGTTGACTGTGCCTTTAAACAGCTTGGAAAATTCCAGAAAATGATGTCATGGCTTTAGAAGCTTCTGATAGGCTAATTGACACCATTTGAGTCAATTGGAGGTGTACCCGTGGATGTATTTCAAGGACTACCTTCAAACTCAGTGCCTCTTTGCTTGACATCATGGGAAAATCTAAAGAAATCCGCCAAGACCTCCGCCCCAAAAAATGGTAGACCTCCACAAGTCTGGTTCATCCTTGGGAGCAATTTCCAAACGCCTGAAGCTACCACGTGCATCTGTACAAACAATAGTACGCAAGTATAAACACCATGGGACCACTCATACCGCTCAGGAAGGAGACTCGTTCTGTCTCCTAGAGATGAACGTACTTTGGTGTGAAATGTGCAAATCAATCCCAGAACAACAGCAAAGGACCTTGTGAAGATGCTGGAGGAAACAGGTACAAAGTATCTATATCCACAGTAAAACGAGTCCTATATTGACATAACCTGAAAGGCCGCTCAGCAAGGAAGAAGTTACTGCTGCAAAACCGCCATAAAAAAGCCAGACTACGGTTTGCAACTGCTCATGGGGACAAAGATCGTACTTTTTGGAGAAATGTCCTCTGGTCTGATGAAACATAAATAGAACTGTTTGGCCATAATGACACATCGATATTTTTGGAGGAAAAAGGGGGAGGCTTGCAAGCCGAAGAACACCATCCCAGCCGTGAAGCACGGGGGTGGCAGCATCATGTTGTGGGGGTGCTTTGCTGCAGGAGGGACTGGTGCACTTCACAAAATAGATGGCATCATGAGGCAGGAAAATTATGTGGATATATTGAAGCAACATCTCAAGACATTAGTCAGGAAGTTAAAGCTTGGTCGCAAATGGGTCTTCCAAATGGACAATGACCCGAAGCGTACTTCCAAAGTTGTGGCAAAATGGCTTAAGGACAACAAAGTCAAGGTATTGAAGTGGCCATCACAAAGCCCTGACCTCAATCCTATAGAAAATTTGTCCAGAACTGAAAAAGCATGTGCGAGCAAGGAGGCCTACAAACCTGACTCAGTTCCACCAGCTCTGTCAGGAGGAATGGGCCAAAATTCACCCAACTTATTGTGGAAAGCTTGTGGAAGGCTACCCAAAATGTTTTACCCAAGTTAAACAATTTAAAGGCAATGCTACCAAATACTAATTGAGTGTATGTAAACTTCTGACCCACTGGGAATGTGATGAAATAAATAAATAATTCTCTCTACTATTATTCTGACATTTCACATTCTTAAAATAAAGTGGTGATCCTAACTGACCTAAGACAGGGAATTTTTACTAGGATTAAATGTCAGGAATTGTGAAACTGAGTTTAAATGTATTTGGCTAAGGCGTATGTAAACTTCCGACTTCAACTGTATCTCTGCCTCCACACACGTCAACCTGGGTCTGGTCCAGACAAGGTCACTGACGTATGACCTGATGGGGAAGAATGGTATCAGGTGTACTTAAAGGAGTGCAAACCACAACCTCACAATAACAGCTCAATCAGAGTCACCGCTTAGCTAATCTCTTCTATCAAGGTTTCTTCAGAGGACTCACATGTCACGGTGAAACCTGGTTGACAAGGTTTGAGTGCAGCAAACCAGGGGTTTGAGTGCAGTAGTCATTCATGAACAATTCCACTGGTTTAATGAGTCATATGTCGTTTTTTGGGGGGTTTCAATTCCAATTTAGATTAGTAATTAAATATGAATGAAACTACAGGATGCTTTCTTAATCAGCCTTGTTCAAACGGTCAAAGAAGAGATATAAATCTTTAGCTGTTTTTTCAGCCGTTCAATAAAAATATTCTAATAAAAATGCCAATAAAATGATTACATCAGTACAATAAATAAATATTGAATTCAGGAATAGCAAATAAAAAGAGTGCTGAAGGTTTGGTAGGTTGTTTACAACAGCCCAGTCTCTTACAAAGTTAAAAGGTAAAAGCTAGCTGCTCAGAGGGGGATTTGTAAATCCACAGAAACAAGGAGAGTTATTGATTAATCAATATGTCAGTCGAGGAGCTGTTGCTGAGTGGCACAGAGAGACACAGAGAGATACACAGAGAGGAGATAGGAAGACAGAGACAAACAGAGAGATGCTCATCTCTCTTCAAAGTCCTGATGTATACTGCCCCAGGCACCCATGAATAGGATATGTCACTATAGAAGTCAATGTCATCATGGATAAACAAGTGCATCTTTGATCATTTCATCAAAGGATCCCTCCCTTTTTCATTGGATGTGAGGAGATCATCTTTTTTGACTACCCATCACCAGTAATATGGTTGTGGAATGTCCCATTCAATAATATCTTAAACATATTTTTCCTAAATAGGTATAGTATCTGTGTTTCAGCAACCTGAATCTAATCCCTAGATAGAGATAAGGGCTGAACGCTCTGAGGCAGACAAATATGTTTTGTTACAGCGCCACAAAAAAACAACAATACAGAGCCTGATCTTTTGTCAGCGTTTGGGTGCAACATTGGGTCAGGAGATAAGCAATCCCCTGTGGACTGTGGACAGATGTGATCCATCTCTGGCTGCATTTCCGTTCTTTGCTCACTGCCAGGCAGATCAGATGGTGACCTGTGGAGAAACAGCTCTGCCCTGGGGGTCTGAAAGGCAGCAGGAGCTTTTGACACATCAGCCGTCATCATCAGAGGTGATGAGAGATAGCACCGCGCTATAGAGAACATGGGCCAATCATCAGAAGTGATGTGAGAGAGCACAGAGAGAAACAGAATTTTGGTCTGTCATCAGAGGCAATGGGAGAGAGCACAGAGAGAAACAGAATTTTGGTCTGTCATCAGAGGCAATGGGAGAGAGCACAGAGAGAAACAGAATTTTGGTCTGTCATCAGAGGCAATGGGAGAGAGCACAGAGATAAAGAGAATTTTGGTCTGTCATCAGAGGTGATGTGAAAGACCACAGAGATACAGAGAATTTAGGTATGTCATCAGATGTGATGTGAGAGAGCACAGAGATATAGATAATTTTGTTTTGTCATCAGAGGTGATGTGAAAGACCACAGAGATACAGAGAATTTAGGCATGTCATCAGATGTGATGTGAGAGAGCACAGAGAAATAGATAATTTTGTTTTGTCATCAGAGGTGATGTGAAAGACCACAGAGATACAGAGAATTTAGGTATGTCATCAGATGTGATGTGAGAGAGCACAGAGATATAGATAATTTTGTTTTGTCATCAGAGGTGATGTGAAAGACCACAGAGATACAGAGAATTTAGGTATGTCATCAGATGTGATGTGAGAGAGCACAGAGATATAGATAATTTTGTTTTGTCATCAGAGGTGATGTGAAAGACCACAGAGATACAGAGAATTTAGGTATGTCATCAGATGTGATGTGAGAGAGCACAGAGATACAGAGAACATGGGACAGTCATGATCATACTACAACTAATTAATCCAGAACTGAGTGTTGAGTAATTGGTCAGCGGCTCGATTAAGGTCTGGGTCCATACATGTTAAGAGAAGGGATTATTAATAGATGCTAGAATGAGGAGCGGAACCAGAACGAGGAGCTCCACCCTCTATACGCAGGTGATTTGTCCAAATAACCAGCGACGAAAACCCAAACACCGGAAATACTGCTGCTCATTAGCCCACACATCCTATTCCTTCCTGACAGATTCTACGGTAGGCTACCAGTTATGTTGACGTAGATCTGTCCACGAGAGATTATACTACAACTCATCCCCACTAGGTCTAAGGAGAAACACTGGGGTTTTGGCATCATTTAGGCATAATTTAGCTGGTGCCATGAAACAGATGTTTTACTGCTCTACTCACAGTAAAAGGTCAGATGTTCTATTTGACTTCCTCCAAGCACATGTTTTGGCCATTGAAATCACTGATTTATTGATGTGTTATCTAATGCATTATTGGCAAAGTCATGAATAATGCAGGTCATGTAGATTTGAATAGATTTTTGTGGAAAATACAAACCATTCAGCATTAATGATTAAAAAAAGGCTGAAAATATGCATGTGTGTGAAGGGTGAGGGTAGACTCATGACGATCAAGCCATAAACCAAGAACCAGTCAGCGGTACATCTCAGATAAGCCCAGTCCAGGTGTGCCTCTCCCTTGACCTGGCGCCTGACAGAGGCATTATTGAGGGAGATTTGGGGGACAGATGTGGTGATAGGGTTTAATGAAAAACACCCAGCATGTCATTCCTATATAACTGTTCCATGGCCTCATTACTATCTCAGACAGAGACATCCCATAATTCCTTCTGTGGTTGGAGTGATGTGGGGGGTTCCGGGACTGTCATCTGTCTCTCTGGGCCAGTGGTAAGCTCACTCTGCCCTCAGGGAGCTGAAAGCCAGTTAAAACACATCTCCATCCACTGAGTTGTGTGTAACGACCGTCGTCTCGGCTGACCAACACCAATACATGTATAATAGGTACAATTCCAGAATAAGCATTTTCTGACCAGGGAACTATACAACATTATTCCAGATGGAACTAGTAAGACATAAAAAGAAAGAATAGTGCCCTATTTGAAAGCCTTTATACAGCACTGACCTTCTGACGAAACCATTGTTATGATGATGATGATGATTATATTTTTCTATGTGATGTACTAATATCTTTGTTTCCATCTCTGAATGTGCTTGTCAATATCTCTTTGTGTCATTCCCCTGGTGATTTAATGGGGCCACATGGGACAGATCAGCACCTATCGTCAGGATTATAAGACATAAGGGGTTTAGTCTGATAAAGCCCTGGCCACAGCCACAGCCCTAGCCTTTCCCTACTAATAATGCCCAACAAATGCTTCTCCACACGGCAGCCGGGTCATGGCTAGATGGGATACAGTTCATGTCATATTGACGTCTAAAATAGTTTTTATTTTATTTCTGAGATAAGCTGTATCCCATCTAGTTTATAAAAACCCAGCCATGCAGGCGCACAAAAACACAGACAAAGGTCCCATGGAGAAACGCTGTAGCCTCAGCAACATCCTTATCTGGCCAGTCCAGGTCAATGCTGCTTGTAAAAAGGGGAAAAGCAGTGTGATTTATGGAGCGGCACAGAAAGCTACAGTTGGAGTCAGTGCTGCTCACCCAAAGCTGTTTCAATACACAGACACCAATCATGGCTGATAACCTGGGCTGTGTCTCCCTGTTGCTCTTTGGGGAGGAGACAATAGCTGTGCCCTAAGGCTAATTAACGGGCTCACTCTGTATGAGTCGGCTCTGTTCTGCTCGTTAGTGCTGTGCGTACTCACAGAAATGCAGATAGACCATCACCCCTCTCCACCCCCCCTCCTTCCCAGTCACACCCCTCCTCTCCCTTCTGCTCTCACCTTCCAAACCTCCTCTCAGATCCACCCCTCTCTCCTCCCTCTCTTCTTGGCTCCGTGGCTGGGCTGCATGCTCACTGTCCCGAAACATGATGAACCAATCAGCCCTATGGGAATTTCTCCTCCCAGCTAGCGTCAGCTACATCTGTGTCTGTCAGGGAGGACAGTAGTATTAGCAGGGATCAAGCATCATCTCTTTTCCTCTCTGCCACAGACACTGACTGAGATCCAACTTCACTGAAAGGGAGTGAGCGTCACCAGCTAGTCCACAGCAGTTCAGGGGGAAAGTTCACCCCTCCTCTTTCTCTCTCTCTCTCCTCATCAGAAACCTTCCTCTACTCCTCTAGAGCATTGGTTAATTCACAAATAACAAAGTAAGGATACCATGCAACTTGTGGATCATTTTCTTCATTGGACTGCTACGTTGACTGATTTCTCTACATTTTTTCTCTCCGAAGAGATGTCCTCTCCTCTGTTGTCAATGTCTGAGCGGTGACAACTAAAGCCTTCAATTTCCTGACATACAATATTACTCTACACTTTGGGATCTATATATCTGGACTTCTGTAGCATGTTGGGATACTGTCAGTTAGATTTCTCATCCGCTGTGACCTCATCCTCATGCTCTTTCCCAGGGTTGTGATTACACTTTTCAGCCCTGAGATTAACCTTGAGAGTTCAGAGCAAAACAAAGGGATTAAATATTAACTGGGAGAATCTATCTTCACACATCAAGCAGATCCTGCTGTCACACTGAAGGCAACGGGGCTTGGCCGCTTGGATAGTGAAAGTCAACTGTGAGTATGTGTCTGTGGCTTGCTCTGCTTTTTCTAGAGGAACACAAGTGATTCTTCTGGGAGTTTTATATGCACAGAAGTTTGACCTCTATAAAGGCGAGCGGAAACTGCTGCGAGCATGTCTGAGAGGTCTTAGCATGTATATTTAATGCATCCTTTTACCTTCATGAAAGGAACAGTTAGGTGGTGCTCAAACAGAGAGAAAGAGTTACAGTGAAAAAGGAGCAGGCAGTCACGTAGGGTAACTGTATCAAATAGCAGCACACACATTTAGGTTTCTACAGTGAATCACGGATGAATTACATACAGACAGCTTTCCTGAGGAGGTAGCAGCTCTTGGAAAAGTCATACCTCTATCTCAGGTCACGTTTATGCACATGTATTGTATGTCTCTATACCTTGCTCTCACGTCACATTTCTATACATTTACTTAATTTTCCTCCCCATTCATCACTTTTAATCTTCCTCTTCCTCCATCACTATATTCTCCTCTGACAGCCGCCTGTGTATTCCACCCCCTGTACATCCCATATATACAGTGGGCTCCAAAGTTACTGGCACCCCTGACTGGCAATGCACAAACAATACTTAAAAAAATATAAACAATATAATTATAGAGACAAACTCAAAATACCAACATGTGAAAAATACTGTACTTTATTAATGTTTCAATGGAACCCACCAAAATCATTTATTGATTTAATTAAAAAATCAATGTCTTCCAAATCAAGGTTTCACAATTAATGGCACCCTTAAATACTATTATTGTAAATAACATCTACCAAAATTAAACCAGGAATTAAATTCCACTTATTTAAGTTTATCTAAGTGTTAAGGAACTATTTTGAGCCATTATATCACTTCCTTTTTCACTAGGGTATAAAAATGAGGTAACACGCATGCAATATCCCTTTGTCATCCAACACCATGAAGAAAACAAAAGAACTGGCAGTTCAAAAGAGACAGATGGTCGTAGACCATCATAAATCTGGTAATGGCTACAAGAAGATCCACAAACGATACAGCATCGGCATGTTTGGCGTCGAAACAGAGATGCATACAAGGAGAGGCACCTCATACTCACGTTGAAATATGGAGGGGGGTCAGTGATGTTTTTGGGTTGTTTTAATTCCAGAAGTCCAGAGGCACTGGTTAAGATTGATGGCATAATGAATTCCACCAAGTACCAGGCAATTTTGGCTGACAATCTGGTTGCCTCTGCCAGAAGGCTGGGACTTGGCCGTATGTGGACTTTCCAACAAGACAATGACCCAAAACATACCTCAAGATCCACACAGAAATGGTTATGTGACAACAAAATCAATGTTCTGCCATGGCCATCTCAGTCGCCGGAGCTCAATCCAATCGAAAACCTGTGGGCTGAGTTGAAGAGGGTAGTTGATAAGTGCAAACCCAAGAATGTGAAGGATCTTGAAAGGATCTGCTTAGAGGAATGGTCCAAAATCCCTCCAAATGTGTTCCTTAACCTTGTCAAACATTACAGGAAAGGACCCCATGCTGTTATCCTTGCCAGAGATGGTTGCATTAAGTACTAAATGAGGAGTGCCAATAATTATGAAACCTTGATTTTGGTGAAATGTATTTTGTAATAAATAATTGTATGATTTTGGTGGGTTCCATTGAAACATTAATAAAGTACAGTATTTCTCACATGTTGGTATTTTGAGTTTATCTCTATAATTATATTGTTTATATTTTTTAAAGTATTGTTTGTGCATTGCCAGTCAGGGGTGCCAGTAATTTTGGAGCCCACTGTATATATATATCCCTGACCTCTCTCCCACTAAGTATCCTTCTGTTTATTTTCTCAAAATCTTATTCTCCCTTTCCTTATTATCATGTTTTCTTCATCTTCCTCCCTCCTCTAGTCTTGCTTCCTTTCACATCCCTCTGGCTCTTTGTAGCTTTCTTATTCTCCTCTAATTAACCAACTCTCCTCCCCCTATCTCTCCTTTGCCTGTGTCTCTTCTCTTTACCTCTCATTTTCCCCCGGAGGCAGGGGACAGGTGCAGAAGAATGAGCATGTGCAGAAAAAAAGCAAATGAAGAGAATAACACTAAAGCCCTAGAACTTGTTATCTTGTAACTCAACAGAAAAATGATAACATTTCATTTGAATTTCGTACACAGTGGAATTGTCTCCAAATGGTCCCAAGAAATCTAGCTACTGTACAACCGTAGGCTGTCTCTCATCCTAAGGTTACACTCCTCCACCACTCAAAACCATGAAATCTTTATTTTACCCATTGAAGGGGCTATGTGACCCTTCCAGCCCTCGATCCCCTGCTCTGCTCTTTGACTGAATGAAAATGACAAAAAAGGATTAAGCAGTGGAGCGTGATTTTAACGAGTCCTTGCAGAGCCCTCAAACTTGGTGGAGCGTTAAAGAAATGTGTTGAGGTACAAGGCTATCAAATATTCAGGGATAGGTTGCCACAAAACAGGAAGGATCTGCCAAACTTGGAGACATGACAAATGTGACAGTGGTAAAGACCTTGGAGCCTCACATATGGGAACAAAAAGAACCTCAATGTTATTACGAGGCCATTAGGAATCATGTCTGGGGAGAAGTCAAGGCTTTCTACAAGACTGTATATCATCAGAACCAGAGTTCACTAGAGTTGCTATAGGGGAGAGTGGGTTAAGTTGAGCCAAAGGAGAAAGTTAATCCACCCCTGTTTCTAGGAAACCACACATAAAATGGATAATTTGACTAAATATTTAGGAAGAGGTCATCATTTCATTGAGTCTGTGAAGGAAGAAACCACATGGAAAAAGTGGTAAGCCACTGGGCAAAAACTGGTTGAATCAATGCTGTTTCCACATAATTTCAACAAATAAATTCAATGCTTTGACATTGAATCAACTGGAAAACTGATTGATTTGCTAAAAGTAATCAACGTAGGGGAATTTCGTATTTTTTTCATTCAACTTTTAACCTAAATCCAATGTCATGGTGAAATGTTTTGCTGATTTCATGTTGAATTAACATTAGTTGACAACTCAACCAAATGCAAATCAAAAATAAACATTGATCTGACGTCTGTGCCCAGTGCGAAGCAACATAGGTCAAATTCATTTATTGTGTTATTGTGTTGTAGAGGATTCATGATGCTTATATCTAAACCAAAGTAGATAATTTTAAGATTGTTCTATACATCAGTTGGGGTCTCTATAAGCTTCAATATGAGGGTAAGTTGAGCCAATGGCAAGTTGAGCATATTTAAGTGTTTTCTTCCCATTTGCAATGCAAGGCATTTTCGCTGGGATATGAGGTAACGACTAGGCCTGGCCTATGTTAAAAGTGTAAAAAAAAATACAAAGTGTTTGTTAGGTGTTAAGCCTGTGTTAAAATATGCTTAACCCTTGGCCTACTATTTCTGCAGCCCCTAGGTTATCTAATTAACATAATAAAACATCCCCATCAAAATCTGTCTGTTTAAGCCAGAAATATGTGATTTTGCATGGGCTACGTCTCAATCCACCGATATCGCTTTTCCGCATTTGCAGTGAAAGGTGGCAGAGCTAGAGCTATGTTTGTCAGACCAGGAGACATCCTGAAAATCGGTCTTCTCATGAAAACGTCTCTAGCGTCAGAAAGGTTTAACCTATAAACTATTATGGCCACTCCATTGAGAGATGGGACTCTCACAAATATGATAGTGTTCTCCATTTTGCTCCAGGACGTCCCACAAGACTCATCTGAAGTCTGTACAGCCTCATCTGACAACTTCTGTCTGTAGTGTCCGAACAGTTTGGGCTACACACTAATATGACCCCTCTGTGGAAATTAAGGGGATGAATACAGTGCATGTAAAAAATATATACAGTATATATTTTCCTGATATTTCATACATCTCTCAGATGTAGAGGACAGAAACTTCAGAACAAACTTCTTTTAGATTTTTTGGGGAACTATCTGTTGTTGCATGTAGTGAATCTGTAGTGAATTCAATGCATTTCTATTGGCTAATAGCAATAATGCCAAATTCAATGTTTCATCACCCCCAAAAAATTATAAAATATGTTGATACTTTTGGAGGTCTTAAAATTCAAAATCGAATAGCTAAATGATCCTTGGTATGACCATTTTAAAACAATTCTACATGTTAGCTTAGAACTTTTTTTGCACAAGCTATGTTTTCGGTCACACTTTATTTTGATAGTCCAGATAGTCCATCTGTAGATGCTTTACAGACGGTTATACTATCAATAAACTACCTGTTGATAAGCAACTGCTTACTAAGGTTAAGGTTAAGGTTAGTGTTAGGTTTAGAATAACAGGTTAGGGTTAAAGTTAGGGTTGGGGGTAGGGTTAGGGTTAGGGTTAGGATATGGGTTAAGGTTAAGGTTAGTGTTAGGTTTAGAATAACAGGTTAGGGTTAAAGTTAGGGTTGGGGGTAGGGTTAGAGTTAGGGTTAGGATATGGGTTAAGGTTAAGGTTAGGGCTAGGTTTAGAATAACAGGTTAGGGTTAAAGTTAGGGTTGGGGGTAGGGTTAGGGTTAGGGTTAGGATATGGGTTAAGGTTAAGGTTAGGGCTAGGTCTAGTAGATAGTTGAAATGTTACTGATAGTCTGTAAATAGTCTGTAGAGCATCTACAGATGGACTATCTAAATAAAGTGTTACCGTGTTTTCAAAATTGTAATGTTTACATGAATTTGGATTATTTCCAGAGATACACAGCATCCTGAAATATATGTAGATATATTTGTTAGAAGAATACTATATTTCACTTTCACTATATTTCACTTGGAGTGATGCCGAATGTAAAAAGAGAATCTCAACTTACCCCACTCTCCTCTGTTAGGCAACACCTGCAAGTATAGGATTAATCTATTACTGTATTTAATCATGTCATTCATAGCTTAGGTATTTGTCAGTTCTAGTGACTTTTTGGCAGCCATTACACCTGGTTGAAAATGACCTTAGAGAAGTTGCCAGTAAGCATAAATACTTCAAAGGAAACCTCAGCGCAGAAGAGGTTGTAGAACTCAAAAGGTCTACAAAACAACTGTAATCTTGTAATTAGCCCTGGGGGGTGCTGTTGTGGTACAAAGTTATGAACAATATCACAAGTGCATTATGAACAATAGAGAATTCTATGTCCCCTTACACGCAAACCCTACGGATCGTATTGAGTGAATTGTATGCATCAAGGTTGGATTACTAAAAAGGAGAGGGGCTAATAGTCTCTGGTAATGATAGCTTCACAGAACCCGTATCCCATTTTGCAGATTTTTTCATTACAAAGTTGATTCCTTCCCTCCCAGCATTCTTGGGCGACACCCCTGATGTGCTAAAGTTCCTTGAGAATGTCAAAGTTTAACCTAATGATATACTTGTAACTATGGATGTTTAAAGTCTTTACACAAACATTCCCCATGCAGGAGGCTTATCCCACTTTAGATACACACCCTTGAAGGTCTGCTGCCCCCTTCTGGTTTTGATTTGACATTATCGGAAATTGCATTATCTATTAACTTTTTTTCAATATACTGGCTCTTTTTACCTCCAACGCCAGTGAACAGTGATGGGAGCGCCAAATTATGCTCCTTTGTTTCTGGGTTTCTGGGAAGAAACCTCTGGCCTGCTCGCCTCCCTACCTCTGAGGAAGTACAGTTCCCGCTCAGCCCCGTCAAAACTGTTCGCTGCTCTGGCACCCCAATGGTGGAACAAACTCCCTCACGACGCCAGGTCAGCGGAGTCAATCACCACCTTCCGGAGACACCTGAAACCCCACCTCTTTAAGGAATACCTAGGATAGGATAAAGTAATCCTTCTAACCCCCCCCCCCTTAAAAGAGTTAGATGCACTATTGTAAAGTGGTTGTTCCACTGGATATCCTAAGGTGAATGCACCAATTTGTAAGTCGCTCTGGATAAGAGCGTCTGCTAAATGACTTAAATGTAAATGTAAATGTAAAGAAAAAATCATTAATAATGCTGTATCTAACCCATTATTTTCTAATATTGTCATGTGGCACCTATATATTGATGATATTCTAGTAGTCAGGAGGGGCACAGAAAAGGATTTGAGTAGATTTTTGTTGTATGAGGGTATGTCGAGGAATATTGGTGTCAAGTTCAAACAGAGTGAGCCGGACGCCAGTTCGAGTTCTGAAAGTGAAATGGAAGTGGTAGAAGGTGTTGTGAGGAGCTCGGAGCCCGAGCCTTGCATTGATGGACATGGTTGTGATAAAGATATGTTTGGTCCAGTGGGAGTGAGATTTTTGAAGAGAATCCATGGGTGGTTTCATGGGTGGTTTCAGGTTGGGTGGAAAAGATGGTGAGTGCTGTTGAATCGGGGAAGGTAACCCGTAATCAGAGGGAGCAGGCACTCCGTGCAACGCACCTTGGGGAAAGACCTGTATCTTGCTTTGCGCTTAGGTACAGAGCACCACTGAAGGGAGGGATTTCCGGGGTAGCGTTAAGTGTGGAGGTGTAGCAATTTAAGTTGAAGATTCTTGGTGTTTGTGACGCCCGCCCGTTGGTGCGATGCAGATCCGGTGGGGAGTGTGGTGAAACAGAGGTGACACAGTCTGTTCCTTTGAGTTGTGATTCGGAGTCTTTACCTGACAAAGTAATGTTAGGATATATGAGTTATGATGTTAGAGCTGTTGTGCTGAATACACTGTGGTATTATAGGTGTCACGTTTATGGGCATGTCGCAGCAGTGTGTAGGAGAGAGATTCCAAGATGTGGGAAGTGTGCAGGAGGACATGGGACAGAGGAGTGTTTAGTTTCGGAGGTGTCAGGTGCGAGAGAGGCAGGTTGAGGTGGTCAGAGAAGAGCAGAAGATGTCGTATGGTGAGGCAATGAAGAAGGTAGAGGAGGGTTGAGCAAGAGTGAATAGTAGATCTGTGTCAGATCAGAGGGAGAGGCCAATGAGTGATATATGTTTCAGTAAGTTTGGCTTCTTAGCATTCATAGCAATGGCTGTGAACTGTACCACAGAGATGGAACATGAGTCACAGAAAATAGATGTTGTGGTGGCAGCTGCAGAGAAGTACTAGGGTGCTCAAGATTTGACTTCAGAAGAGTTACAGGGTGTGAGTGGGGGTGTCCTGTCCTCTCAGGTCGTTGGCCTGGGGTAGGATCAGATAGGGTTAAATAGTGGAATAGGGTGGTGGGTTTTTAATGAGTGTAGTTAGTTGGCAGGGCAGTTTTTAATATATTTGTATTTTATTTTTTTACCCTTTTCCCATGTTGTATCACAGTGTAATGAATTAATACTATAGTTCAGTTGGGGGCGGTAATGCAACATATTGGATGCCAACCACCGTTAAACTCCAGCAATGAAGAAGAAGGGGGACCTGTCTCCCACAGGTCCCCCTAATGACTTCTACCGCTGCGGTCATTGCACACATTGTTCCAACTCAAGTGACACAAAAGTATTCTACCACCCACACTCGTAAAGAATACAAGATAAAAGACTTCATAAATTGTAGTACAAGAATATGGAATATGTTATTGCGTGGCACTATGTGAATGCTAATCATGGCTCCTCCTCTGCCTTGAAATTCTGGGGAATAAGGGTGCAATAATATTGTGAGGAAATTGTTACAGAGAGGCACTTTGGATCGACTGCTTAGATTGCGTCGAGCCAAAGGGTCTGAATGAACAGCTCTCTTTCTCATCTTTTTTGTAAATACGTTCTTCTTTGTTTATTTCTTTGTCTTTTGTTATTTAAGTGGAATGAATGTGTAGGAATCTTGAATGATGATCATACTCTTGTTTGAATAACCGGTGTAGTTGCTACTTCTACTGACAGTATTGACATGTTTGAGTGACATGAAGAGTGGGACACTCCCCTGTAAGGGTATATAGGTGCCTCCCAACCTTTTCCTATTGAAGTCTCTGATGAAGGTGATTCATGCCGAAACATAAACCTATTGTTTGTTTGTCCCGTCAATAAATCTATCAGATTTACACAGCAACAGAGCACTAATTTTTCTTCATTCTCCCGGATAGTCACCAGTTGAAGTATCCTGGGGTAATGGATGATAGTCACCAGTTGAAGTATCCTGGGGTAAGGGATGATAGTCACCAATTGAAGTATCCTGGGGTAATGGATGATAGTCACCAGTTGAAGTATCCTGGGGTAATGGATGATTGTCACCAGTTGAAGTATCCTGGGGTAATGGATGATAGTCACCAGTTGAAGTATCCTGGGGTAATGGATGATAGTCACCAGTTGAAGTATCCTGCGGTAATGGATGATAGTCACCAGTTGAAGTATCCTGGGGTAATGGATGATAGTCACCAGTTGAAGTATCCTGGAGTAATGGATGATAGTCACCAGTTGAAGTATCCTGGGGTAATGGATGATAGTCACCAGTTGAAGTATCCTGGGGTAATGGATGATAGTCACCAGTTGAAGTATCCAATTCCACTACGGGGAATTGGCGCGAGGTAACGGGCACGAGAGGCGGCCCCAGATTTTATTTTGGGGGGGCACACGGGTAGATTGGCGGACTCAGGTAGGAGACCTGAGCCAACTCCCCGTGCTTACCGTGGCGAGAGAGTGTTTGGGCAGGCGAGCCTCCAGCCACGCCCTCTAGTCCGGAGCAGCCAGAGTCTCCCTCCTGTCCTGAGCAGCCGGAGTCTCCCTCCTGTCCGGAGCTGCCAGAGCCGCCCGTCTGTCCTGAGCTGCCAGAGCCGCCCGTCTGTCCTGAGCTGCCAGAGCCGCCCGTCTGTCCTGAGCTGCCAGAGCCGCCCGTCAGTCAGGAGCTGCCAGAGCCGCCCGTCAGTCAGGAGCTGCCCGTCACTCCGGCGCGACTGGAGTCTCCCGTCTATTCGGGGCCCGCTGAAAGGGTCCCCAGTCCGAGGTCGCTCCAAAGGCACCACTTAAGTGGGCCAAGACTATGGTGGAGTGGGGTCCACGTCCCGCGCCAGAGTCGCCACCGCGGACAGATGCCCACCCAGACCCTCCCCTATGGGTTTAGGTTTTGCGGCCGGAGTCCGCACCTTTGGAGGGGGGGGGGGGGGGGGTACTGTCACGTCCTGACCGTAGTTCCGTTTTTGTGTCTCTATTTTAGTTTGGTGGGGGCGTGAGTTAGGGTGGGCAGTCTATGTTCTTTTTTCTAGGTTGTTGTTTTTCCTATGTGTTTGGCCTGGTGTGGTTCCCAATCAGAGGCAGCTGTTTATCGTTGTCTCTGATTGGGAGCCATATTTAGGTAGCCTGTTTTCCATTGTGTGTTGTGGGTGATTGTTTCCTGTGTTAGTGTTTGTTTCACATTTCAGGACTGTTTCGGTTTTCATTATCATTCACTTTGTTATTTTTGTATTTTGTCGTGTTCAGTTTTATTAAACTATCATGGACACTTACCACGCTGCGTATTGGTCCGATCCTTCATACTCCTCGTCTGAAGAGGAGGAAAATCGTTACACAGACAGTCAATATGGTCATGAGTATCATCAGCAGACAGCAGACAGCTATTGTCATATCCATCAAACTGATCATAAAATGAATGTAATAATGATACTTAGCATCTCTCGTCTGAATTGAAATGCCATTACAAAGTTTGTCATCACAGTTGTAAAAAGACACTTAGCGTACTGGAGGGGAAAATTAGCACCCACTGAAGGTAATTCAATGGTACATTAGGAGATAGATAATGCATAATAGCTATAAATGATTGGTATGAAACAAATGTTAAAAGATTGATGAAAACCATGTCAACCAGCTCCAGTAGTATGTACCATCACAGCGTGTAGATGGCTTTAGAGGACTGATTTATCTTAAGCATGAGGTTAATAATCCCGAAAACTGTACCTGATATTTGTCTCTTTGCGCATATAATCCCCCTCTACCCACTACACTACAACCTGCCTCAAGGGAAGCCTGTCATAGGTCCCCCTGCAGAATGTAAGATACTGTATCCAGGGATCTTAAGCATGGGTCACTGGACCGACTTGAGGCATGCAGAATGCACTGTGCCAAAGAGCCTTAGGCCGCTCTCCAGAGCGTGCACACAGAACAACATACACGTGCACTCTCTCTCCCCCTGTCTCTCCCTCTGTCTCTCTCTCTCTCTCTCTCTCTCTCTCTCTCTCTCTCTCACACACACAAACACACCCTCATCCCCACACACTTTTAGCTTTACCCAAGCACACAAACATGAGCAGCGCTGCAGTGCAGGGAAAGGTTAAACGTGACTCTGAGGAGTGGTCAGTGCCGGTGCGTGTGGAGACAAGTGGACAGAGAAGCCATGGCAGTGGAAGGCTGATGGCTGACTGCCAATGGACTTGGGTAATGAGCCTGAGATCTACTCTGAGTGCTGCCATAGATACGGTTCATTGATACACACCTGACCGCACACCTGACCAATGTAATGAGGTGCAGAGAGGAAAATACCTCAAATAAAAAGAGAAGATCCGCACTACAGCATGATTGAAATTTAAGGCAATGTTCTTGCATTGGCGACGACTGCATTCATGGTACTTGCTGTATATGTCGGCTCAATCTAAAATTACCTTTTCATTTCAATTTGCGCTTCGGATTGAATCTAGCCCTTAGAATCCATGTCACTTTCAGGTTTTATTGTGATTGTAGTTGAGCTAAAACTCATACACACTAATGCAAAGATAAAGAAGGCAGCCAAATCCATAAAAAAGACACAAATACTGTATACAGTAGAAATATATGTAGTCAGGCCTCCCGAGTTGTGCAGCGGTCTAAGGCACTGCATCGCAGTGCTAGCTGTGCCGCTAGAGATCCTGGTTCGAGTCCAGGCTCTGTCGCAGCCGGCCGTGACCTGGGAGACCCATGGGGTGGCGCACAATTGGCCCAGCATCGTCCGGGTTAGGGGAGGGTTTGGCCGGCAGGGATGTTCTTGTCCAATCGGGCGCTAGCGACTCCTGTGGCGGGCCGAGCGCAATGCACGCTGACACGGCATGGGTTTGAATCTGGCCCTTTGACTCATGGAGGAAGAGGGTTAATTCTGTGTTACAGGGTTAAAACAGAATCAACTCAAAGGTTAAAACTTCTTATGGCTGTATTGAGTAGCTTGGATGAATAAGGTGCCCAGAGTAAACTGCCTGCTACTAGAGAGAGACTGATAGATTGAAGGAGAAATAAAGAGAGGGAGAGGGAGAGAAACTGATAGATTGAAGGAGAAATAAAGAGAGGGAGAGAGAGAGAGACTGATAGATTGAAGGAGAAATAAAGAGAGGGAGAGAGAGAGAGAGACTGATAGATTGAAGGAGAAATAAAGAGGTAGAGAGAGACTGATAGATTGAAGGAGAAATAAAGAGAGGGAGAGAGAGAGACTGATAGATTGAAGGAGAAATAAAGAGAGGGAGAGAGAGACTGATAGATTGAAGGAGAAATAAAGAGAGGGAGAGAGAGAGACTGATAGATTGAAGGAGAAATAAAGAGAGGGAGAGAGAGAGACTGATAGATTGAAGGAGAAATAAAGAGAGGGAGAGAGAGACTGATAGATTGAAGGAGAAATAAAGAGAGGGAGAGAGAGACTGATAGATTGAAGGAGAAATAAAGAGAGGGAGAGAGAGACTGATAGATTGAAGGAGAAATAAAGAGGGAGAGAGAGAGAGACTGATAGATTGAAGGAGAAATAAAGAGAGGGAGAGAGAGACTGATAGATTGAAGGAGAAATAAAGAGAGGGAGAGAGAGACTGATAGATTGAAGGAGAAATAAAGAGAGGGAGAGAGAGACTGATAGATTGAAGGAGAAATAAAGAGAGGGAGAGAGAGAGAGACTGATAGATTGAAGGAGAAATAAAGAGAGGGAGAGAGAGACTGATAGATTGAAGGAGAAATAAAGAGAGGGAGAGAGAGACGGATAGATTGAAGGATAAATAAAGAGAGGGAGAGAGAGACTGATAGATTGAAGGAGAAATAAAGAGAGGGAGAGATAGTGATAGATTGAAGGAGAAATAAAGAGAGGGAGAGAGAGAGAGACTGATAGATTGAAGGAGAAATAAAGAGAGGGAGAGAGAGAGACTGATAGATTGAAGGAGAAATAAAGAGAGGGAGAGAGAGACTGATAGATTGAAGGAGAAATAAAGAGAGGGAGAGAGAGACTGATAGATTGAAGGATAAATAAAGAGGGAGAGAGACTGATAGATTGAAGGATAAATAAAGAGGGAGAGAGAGACTGATAGATTGAAGGAGAAATAAAGAGAGGGAGAGAGAGTGATAGATTGAAGGAGAAATAAAGAGAGGGAGAGAGGGACTGATAGATTGAAGGAGAAATAAAGAGAGGGAGAGAGAGTGATAGATTGAAGGAGAAATAAAGAGAGGGAGAGAGGGACTGATAGATTGAAGGAGAAATAAAGAGGGAGAGAGAGACTGATAGATTAAAGGAGAAATAAAGAGAGGGAGAGCGAGACTGATAGATTGAAGGAGAAATAAAGAGAGGGAGACAGATTAATTCATCATCTAAAGGGACAGTACAGAAGAAGAAAAACAGCTGTCAAGTGATACCTGGGCTCTCCAGTGCTGTGATGTTGATTATGTGAGTGATATAAAATGTCACAGTAATAAGCTGAAGGGCGATCCAAGGGCTCGCTGAGCCTCCATGTGGTGAGTGGAATGTCATTTGTGTGGACCTCAGGCTGCCACGGTGTGCCAAAAGAATACCAATGAGTGGAGAAGTTACTCAGAAGTATAGGTCACGATAGGGTCAAAATACTACTGGTAGATGAACTGACAGAGTATAGATTCATCTTCCAAGGCTGAGAGGATAACAGATGAGTTATTCAGGTATCCAGGATCAGAAATGGAGGATGTGATAGTCTATCATAATAGTTATACTGAGACAGCAAAGCTAAAATTGAGACAGCAAGTTAAGCAAGATATTTCACACCATACTACGTCTTATGTAATAAACTGTCAATGTTTCCATTGTTACAACTTACGGCAGGACTCAAAATGTATTTGAAGAGCATCTGGTGTGTGACACAAAGATCTCTTAGTAGACTGATGATGCAGATGTTTTGAGGAAGGGAATGACTAAGCAAGTGTCTACTTTATGGATGATAATGGGAATCCTTCCATTACTGAGTGATCCCATTGATCCTAAGTATCATGGACAAGGTGTACAGTGGATATCCATTTAACAAGGCCCTAAACTCAGCATCTGTGATGCCACCTTCATCCCCTCTCAACAAAATGGACATTACCCATGTTGGAAGTTCTCCAGCAACACTGGGTTAGCAATGAGATGACCTGGGACATTGCATACTTAGGCTCATGGTAACACATAGACACAGGTTTCAAACATAGGCACAGGTTGGCAATGGCACATGCTAAAAACGCTACCATCCTGATCTCCCATTAGATGTATTTTCATGGTAGTAGACACAGTCAACCCTATACACTGAGTATACAAACACTAAGAACACCTGCTCTTTCCATTACATAGACTGACCAGGTGAATCCAGGTGAAAGCTATGATCCTTATTGATGTCACTTCAAACCGTGTAGATCAAGGGGAGGAGACAGGTTAAACAATGATTTTTAAGCCTGGAAACAATTGAGACATGGACTTGTTGTGTATGTGTGCCATTCAGAGGGTGAATGGGCGAGACAAAAGATTGAAGTGCCTTTGAACGGGGTATGGTAGTAGGTGCCAGGCACACCGGTTTGTGTCAAGAACTGCAACGTTGCTGTGTTTTTCACACTCAACTGGAAGGTGTTTCTAATGTTTGGTATACTCAATGTAGATCAAATATGACTCACTAAATGTTGCTCACATCTCTCTTAACAACACCATTTCTTCATCTCAATATTATTAGAGATGTGGTTTTCTTTTCCTTCCTTCAGTATTGTCAAGAACAAAATGAAATGAAAGGAGAAATGATTGCTGTCAGATGTGACAGAGAAACACAGAGAAGAATAAATGATAGCAATCACTCCAATCATTATTTCATTCCACAGTCTCTAAGGGTGCTGTTCCATTGACATAATGCCTGAGTCCATGATCATTACACTGAATAACCTGCCAGGAAGAAATGGGCAATGTTGAAATGAGCACTTGAAGTCTGTCTCCAGGGCTAGATGTAGGACTCTTTTTTAACCCAATTGGTTAGAATCGAATCCAAGGTTGCATGTTCAATTACCATGGAGGCCATTTGACATATGACACTTCAGAATCTGTAGGTCACTTTGGAGAAAAAGTGTTAAGTGTAAAGGACAATTCTGGTAGCCTGGTAGCCTGTAATGTGTTGCTAATTTACAATCTACTTAATCACAAACCATAACAGTCTTGACATTAAAATAAAACATCCCAGTCAGCCCATTCAGAAGCAGAGTGGAGAGGCTGAAGCCAGGAAAACAGATAGAAAAATAGAGACCAAGACATTGGGATTTAGCACCGCCATAGTGATCTGAGGTGGATTCATCTCATAAAGGTGTGTGGAGAAACTGCAAAGGCCCAGGTTTAATTGTGTTTTATCAATCCCGGTCAGTACATATGGCGTGCTACGTGTCCCAAGAACTGGGATGCTGCTCTTCTTCAGCTGGGTAAACTCAGCCAGGAGGCAGAGAAAACACCTGATAAAACCACCGCCTCGCCAGACAATTCAAACAACCTCTGGGACAGAAATGTGATGGCCATCTTTTGTCTGTTTGTTGATTGTTCCATCAGTACAAAGCTTGAGCACATTTTATTTAGCTCCACTGATATCAGTGTTCGTCATTCAGAATCAGAAGCAATCACTTCATCGTAACCCTGGTTACAGAGAGCCACTGAGATAATACTGTGACATCTATATCCATTTAATACAGACAAGAAACATGCTTGCTGATATTGATGAGCAACGAACTAGTTATTTTAATGACCTGGATTTAAAAAGTGTAATTTGGCTAGACTGCCAACAATGTGTCAATCTGCTAAGCCTCTTTGTCTGCTAATGTACCTCTGTAGTGTAACAAACTGTCTGTGAGAGACCTTTTTGCAGCAAAAATAGAACCATACACTTTAATATGACACAGCACAAACATGCATACTTTTTAGGTGCTGTTATCACATTATTTACATTATAGGTCTTAAACTGTCAAGACAAGATGTTTTGCAAGGTGCATGGACCCCATATTTGGCCAGTGTGAGCATTGGTGCTCTACTTACTACTAGACTCACATGGGGATGATTGTTGATTATTATTGCCATCTAGTGACTATTTGTGGCACTACCCTTTCTTTTATATACTGTGCATGGAGTTTGACTTTGCATGAAAAGATCACTTGTAAACTGCATTTGTTATTTTATTAACTCACTTTATTTGTTCTTCTTTCTAGGATAGCCTACTCAAGATGGCATACCCAACAGATTACTCTCTCATAGCCATACCACTCATACCACAATAAGGACAACGTTAGAGAAACAACATGGAAGGTGGGGGAATACAGAACTTATCCATAAATGGCAATGCATCAGACATCCACCCTGTCACACACAGTCTATGGGAGGTCATAACCATAGCAACTGTGTCAGCCATCGTGAGCCTGATTACGATAGTGGGGAACGTCCTGGTGATGCTGTCGTTTAAGGTAAACAGCCAGCTGAAGACAGTCAACAACTACTACCTGCTGAGTTTGGCTGTAGCTGACCTCATTATAGGTGTGTTCTCTATGAACCTCTACACCTCCTACATACTGATGGGATACTGGGCACTGGGGAGTGTGGCTTGTGACCTCTGGTTGGCTTTGGACTACGTGGCCAGTAATGCGTCAGTGATGAACCTGCTGGTCATCAGTTTTGACCGGTACTTCTCCATCACCAGACCCCTGACCTACAGAGCCAAGCGCACCCCCAAACGGGCTGGGGTCATGATAGGAATGGCCTGGCTGGTGTCCCTCATCCTGTGGGCCCCTCCCATACTGTGCTGGCAGTATTTTGTGGGGAAAAGGACAGTCCCTGAAAGGCAGTGTCAGATCCAGTTCTTCTCGGAGCCAGTGATAACATTTGGGACAGCCATTGCCGCGTTTTACATCCCAGTGTCAATCATGACCATCCTATACTGTCGGATCTACAAGGAGACGGAACGTCGCACCAAGGACCTCGCTGAGCTCCAGGGCATCAACAGTTCCACAGACGCTGGTACCACCAAGCCCCAGAAAACCATCATTAGATCCTGCTTCAACTGCAAGCAGCTCAGCTCTGCCTCCCGGGACAGAACCCAGGCCTCCTGGTCCTCCTCCAACAGGAGCAATGCAGCCAAATCAGCAGCAGCCACAAACGAAGAGTGGTCCAAGAGTGACCAGCTGACCACCTTCAACAGCTATGCCTCCTCGGAGGACGAGGAGCGGCCCGTGTCCCCGGGGGTCTTTCAGCCCACCTGCCGGAACCAGGAGTGTAGGCAGAGCACGGGTGCAGCAGGCTGTGATAAAGAACAGCTCAGCAGTTATGAGGAGAACAACTTCTTCCACACGCCACCAAAGACCAACTCCCAGAAGAGTAAGAAGTGTGTGTCCTACAAGTTTAAACCAGTTCCCAAAGACACTACCAGCGCTGCCCAGCAAAGCAAGAACGGGGACACTAACATGGCCCCATCATCTTTCTCTTCAGCCGACTCCATGAGTGCCCCACCCTCCACCTCCTCCTCCAAGCCAATAGACACCACTCTGAAGATCCAGCTGACCAAGAGGAAGAGGATGGTGCTGATTAAAGAGAGGAAGGCTGCCCAGACTCTCAGTGCTATCCTGCTGGCCTTTATCCTGACGTGGACACCATACAACATCATGGTGCTCATCTCCACCTTCTGCTCTGACTGTATCCCTGTGTCTCTCTGGCACCTGGGCTACTGGCTGTGCTATGTCAACAGTACAGTCAACCCAATGTGCTACGCCCTCTGTAACAAGACCTTCCAGAAGACCTTCCGCATGCTGCTGCTCTGTCAGTGGAAGAAGAAGAGAGTGGAAGAGAAACTTTACTGGTACGGGCAAAACCCTGTAGTGAGCAGCAAGCTAACATGAGCCATTCACACCTTCCTTACAGAGGAACGAGTATGAAGACTATATGACTAGATAGATGTGGAAATATTTCTGTCAGTATTTGAGTTATGTCTACAAGTAGGGTGTGTCAAAAGTACAAAGGTTAGAGACAAGACTCTAGTTTGTCAATGGTATTGTTCTTTAATCAATACCTTGATCACTACTCACAAGGAATTCAAAAGTGTTTGATAATCTTGCCCCAAATGCTGATACTGTACACCAATACATAATTGAAAATGTAAATATAAAAATAACCCAACATGCACAAAAAAGTTAGCGATATTTCATAGAAAAACATGTTCTGAATGTTTTCTAGGTATTATGTTAGACTACATTGTGTTTATTTTAAGGGCTATCACAGTTCTTGACTTGATTTCAGAGTGAGCTGGATAACAAACGATTGTACACTCTGATCATCAAAGCCTTGTTCACATGTACCATTGACTTTTGTCAGATACTAATAATCAAACATTCAACAGCCAATCTTTCCACCAATACACAAGCACAAACACATATACAGTACAAATGTATTCATCCCTCAATCCAAATGAATCCAGACACCACAGAAACAGAGGGGAAAAGATTTGATTAAAGTAAATGCTGAGTTTGCAACATCAAATTCTATTAACGATTAGTCTTACTCAACTCAGCAGCTTTAATGTGCACATAAACTGTGTAAAACACGTGATTTCATGCAATAGTTTATCGGACACTTCCGCATAAAGTATACACCTGACAAATGACTTGTCAGATAAGGATTAGCCTTTAATCAATCATAGTGGGTTCAGTTCAGGCCTATGGATGGGATCATATCAGGGAGTGATTTAATCTGTCCAGGGTCACTATAAGTCACTCAGTACAGTGATAGCCCTCAACATTTACATCCATACTGAGTGGGAGACAGTAGAGTTTGATTCATGCACTGTTCTGTGTCATGTATTAATTAGAATGTGTTTAACGTCTGTCTGTACTCAGGAGACAGGCTTTTGTTTTGGTCATTCTGTGCTGCACTGTATAATTCTCATGTCCCCATTGCTAGACATTACATTTACAGAATTTCAATTGACCAGAACCATCAAAAAACCATCAAATGTGTCATCAGAAAATCTACTGTAAACTTACTGGAGTGAATCTTATTTTGATCCAGTATATCTTGTTTTTTGTGCCAACAACCAACACATTCGTTCAGTGATATTAGGTGAGTGAGTAAATAAATACAGCAGAAGTGGTTTTACATGTGTAATAAGCTATGATATAATGACCACAAAATGTGGTCTGTGATCATTTAGACAGAAAACTGCACTTGCAATTTTGGGGGAAAGGTAGAGGGGGAGATGTAAGTGTATGAAGTCCCCAAAATAACTATAGATTTTTTTTATTACTTACAAAAAATGCGTGACAAATCAGTTGATACTGAACTGTTTTCTTTCCAGCATTTTGTGATCATATGTCTCTATGTATTTCTAAATTAAATGTGTTGAACTATTGTCTCTATTACGTAAACAATGTTTTGAGAACCACTGCATTAGAATAACCACAGATGGTATGGATCAACCTAATCTCCAGACAAGACTCACAGTTCATCCTTCTTACAGTCCCCAGTGTGGACCACCTTTACTGTGTCTGAGGGCTTTACCATCATCCAGGCGTATTTACACAGGTGCTCTTTGTTGCAGTCCTTCTGCCAGTAGATCACGTTCCTGCGGTTGAGGTTGGCCCCAGCACAGGCGTCGTACCACCAGCCCCCTCCCGCCACACCCTGGAACTGCAGCTTAGCACAGTTTTGGAAGTAGTTGTCGTTGTCTCGGTCCTTGGTGGTAAACCTCTGGTTGTCATGCAGGTAGTTCTCTGTGTCCTGTGTGAGAGCGTCTAAGGCAGAGCCCTGGAACAGACCAAGACGCAGCCTGAACCCAGACCGCTCGTCCTCCACCATGAAAGGGTCATACTCGCCAATCTTGGCGACGGCATCTTTGTCCACCAGCTTGACCCCCAGCTTGTAGCGTCCTGGCCCTCGGGTGAGATGGTGGAGGTGTTCGTTCCCCAGCCAGTGGTCACCATTCAGTACCCCGAAACCCTGCTTGTATTCGACCCAGGTGCGGTCGAAGTCCACGCTGCTGTTAACTGTGATGTGCTGCACTACGGTCCAACCACCATCTTGCATGAAACAGTAGGCCAGGATGGGGTAGTCAGCTGGCTGAATCAAGTACACTCCATCTCTGGCCTGACCCCCTGAACCCATCAACATCTCATAGCAGTCCCTGGGGTACTCTGAAGGGTGAAATAGCAACAAACTGAATTAACACCCACAATACGCAAATTGCACAAAGAGTTGAAGAGTAACATGAGTTCAAGTTGAGTAAATCAAAGCAGATAATCTGGATTTATTTTTCTAATCATTGTGTACACCTATTCAAGGTATTGTATGATGACGGACCACGATGATTAACCTGCCACTCCCTGTCTTATCATCAATGGGCTAATCTTCATGACTGTTAGCAGTTTCATAATCTATGGGATTTCACCGTGTCCATGACAAGCGTAGTCAAACCGTGATGCTCTAACGTAGCATCTCTGCTGTTAAGTCTGACAAAAGTGTGTCACTACAATACACTACTGTTCTCAGCAGCAGGTAAGAAACGTGAAAGAAGTTTATAGAAACACTGTTGTCAAGTATGAAGTGTAGAAGGGTCAGTAAGTAATTCGGTCTAGGCTTTTGCATTTGAACTACCTCCAGAATTACAGACTCAAAACAAACGGGTTTGTCTATCAGCAAAGATATGATACTTCAAGCACCACACGTAGGGCTATTAATACAATTTGATGCCCAAATTAAATCCCACTGAAATGACACATGACAGCTACAGAAACAGCCATAAATCCTACTGTAGAATCCATTTCTACATTATGTTGGTAATTACATTCCATTAATAATAATACAGTAATGTCCTCCATACCTTTCATTCCCTGGTTGAGGACCATCTTGTGCTCTTCAGAGGTCAGGAGATGGGTGTTCTCAGCTACCAGGTGTTTAGTGTGTACTCCCATCAGACTGATCACCAGTGCTGCTGCTACTGCCACTGTCCATGTCCCAAAACTCTGCATCTTCTAACGGGAAGTTCCTTCAGGGTAAACAGACATGTGGATTCAATTGACCATACATACAGAGTGGTAATGCAATTTCTCTAACAATTGTGTTACGCCCATTCAAGAGATACATGTATTTGACAAGTTCATACATGGACAAAAATCTGTCATTTTTGAATACAATGTCTAGAACAGGTACTTTAAGAACAATGAATCTTACTGAAATGTTGTAAAGAATGAACACTTACCTTCACTGTTACTGTTCCACTGTGTGTGTGTGTGTGCTGCGCTCTGTGACCATAAACCGTTATACACACATTGTACTTTGATAGCACTATATGGATAGAGAGAGAGAGAGAGAGAGAGAAAGAGAGAGAGAGAGAGAGAGAGAGAGAGAGAGAGAGAGAGAGAGAGAGAGAGAGAGCAAACAAGGCCACCCAGGCTGCCAACCAGTCCACTGCGGTGCAGTCCCTTCCACACAGCCTCTACAGGCCAGTCACGACTGGACTTCAGCCTCAGCTTCACGTCACAATAGGAAACACCATGGGTTAAAGCAACCTTCAACTTATCTGTGTCAGGTGGGATGGTTGCCTAATATCTCACCTTCCGAACACTTCCTCCACTGCTGGGAAGAAGCGATTGTAACCTTTGTCTTGGTGTTGCAATGTCAGTTTGTTTTAGCTGATCAAGTGGAACAACAAACAAGACAACTTTTAGAACTGGCATCCCCTAAATGTGTTCCCCCATCCTCACACATACTGTATCACCATGTCCCTGTTATGCAAATAGCTATTTTACAGCTATTTTTTTTATTTAAACTATATATATTGTTATTTTTTACTGCTGGTCTTTAATTACTTGTTACTTTTATCTCTTATTCTTATCCATATTTTTTTAACTGCATTGTCAGTTAGGGGCTCATAAGTAAGCATTTCACTGTAAGGTCTACACCCGTTGTATTCGGCGCATGTGACTAATACAATTTGATTTGATTAGATTTTTTATCAATTTTCAAACTTTTTTTCATACTGGTCCCACATGGGAATCAAACCCACAACCCTGGCATTGCAAGTGCTATGTTTGTTGCAAGTGCCATGTTCTAACAACTGAGCCACACAGGATAACATTTTATGGCTGACATTTTTATATCTAAATCATTTATTTGTTTACAATAAAACAAGTTTAAGTACCATTTTAATGAACTAAATACAACTTCAAATGGTTCACTACTGTAACCAGACAGTTCTATGCACTTTCATCCTTTGGATTAATGTTGTGCCATTGAGGTGAAATCATGATAGCATTGTGGTCATATCAAATTCTAATTAAATGAAAATGCTTTAAAGATCCAATGCAGCCATTTTTATCTCAATATCAAATCACTTATGGGTAACAACTAAGTACTTTACTGTGACTGTTTTCAATTAAAATGGTCAAAAAGAAACAAAAATAGCTTCTTAGCAAAGAGCAATTGCTTTCATCAAGAACTTTGCTGGAGTGGTTGGAGTGGAAATTAGCTGTCATTGGCAGAGATGTTTGGAATTATTTTTCTCATTGGTCTATTAACTAATTTACCGCATGGTGATAGTACCATGGAAGACCAAAACCCCATCCCACTAAAACAGTCAGAAATTTCAGTCAGTCTTTTCAAACAGCTCTTACACTAAAAGGGCATTATTATAATTTTCACAATTTCACATTATTATTCCAACCTCATAGTGTGGAAATATACAGTATATAAAACACAGGGAAATCCTGTTTGACTGCACTGTGTCATTAAAAAGAATAAGGCACGATCATTGTCTGGAGTGTCTCTCTGAGTCAGATAGACACTCTTTAGCAGCCCTCAAATGAACCAGGTTATGTTTTCCAAGCATAAAACTTCAAGTAGTGCAGTTCATTGAGTCACAAGTCCATTTTGTTCTTATGAGTTGTTTCACAATGGGAATTTGGAAACAAAGTCATCAGGACTTGAGCTTGACATGGGCCACCATTGCAAGCATGGCAACTGAAACAGGTAAGAGTCTATAGCCTGAAAAACAAGAACGAAGGTCACATACATCACAAACACTATTTGTACTTATATTCAAATGATCATGTATTTTAAATAGTGTTGCAAAGGGAGGGTATATTACTAGGAACTGTTTTGGCATCAAACTGGTGGCAGTTTGGAAAAAGTAAATGTTGGAAGAGTTGCAGAATTGATTGAAAATAATGTCATTGTTGATTAGATGCTTTTTTTCATTAATTAGGCTATTTTCTCTTGAACTATGTATGGTCTATCTACTAAACTCATGGACAATATGGACACAGACATAATAAATGAATACTGTATATGAATACATTTTTTAAAAGTTATTCAAGTATAAATTACCAAAGTTACGATAGATTGCCATATATTTTCTGTTAAAACCTACCCATCCATAGATTGAGCGTTAGTACCTCGACTTGTTGAGAGCTTTGGCCACCAATGTTTCAACACTGATTGTACCCATCGTTAACCAACTACCAGGTAGCTGCAAGACAACATGGTATCAGTTTGGTTGGATTGTCAAGAATTTGTAATGGATAGTGTGTCATTAACAGTGGTACTCACTCTTCATATGGACTAGTGAGGACCTTTTTCACTAGAGGGAAAAGGTCAACACAACAGCCAATTGAAACACTGGATGACTCTGACTCATCGTCAAGACTATCGGGGAAAGATTAGATAAATAATACATAAATGGCATTAAACTTAAATTGTAATCATTGTTTTTTACTAGGAAAAAAACATTAGAAATGTACCTTTTTGTTATTACTTACAAGTGTCTTTGATCCTGTAGGACAAAAGGGCTATGCTATTATAGAATCAAATCCCTGGACCAATAAAGCCTCAGATATTTCAATCTTTACAAGTTCTACTGTACCTTAAAAAATATGTAAGCAGTTCTCCAACATTTCTTCGCCACAGGGTCAAGGCTAGATTTAGTCTCAAATTTCTTCCAAAGAGCACCTCCGTCATTGTATTGTGGTCTTTTGACAACTGAAAAACAGCGGACCGGAGGTGGAATACATTCAAATATTTGTGACACCAAGCATATCACGATGATGAGACAATCAACCCTTAAGGCAACTGACATTGACTACTGACATTTCACACCTCTGTGAAGTAGTCATTGTCTTTTGAACCAGCCTTGTCAGTCTTGTTAGCATTGGGGGCAGTGGGTGGAAACTCCCATGGGTCCATGTAGAAGATTTCTTACATGTTCTGCACACAGGCCATTTCGTTCTTCTTGTTGGCCACATCGTAAGTCCTCCCTGTGGCTCGCTGCTTCCTCCGAATGATAGTGGGATGGTGGGTCTTCCACTTACAGTACACGACACAACCCCCTTCAGTCTTCCAGGGTTGTTCCTTGAACGACCTGCCAGACATCTATGAAACAAAGACATGGTTGAATACTCAGACATACTAGATTCAATCATCAGTTATATGAAGCAATGAAAAAAGTTATGAGGGTTGTTCCAGTTCAAGATTTCATCAGCAGTTAACAATAACAAAGCCATCTCCCAGCCTCTGTATCAGTAGAAAAGCTGAAGGATGGGGCTGGAGAAATGGAACCACTCTCAAATTCATAGGCAGAGCTATGGATCCATCTATGATATTGTAACGACCCGGTATTGTGTTCTGTGTTTGTGGGTGTGTTATGGTTCTCATGGCTACTAGCAGGGGTTAAATATGTCAGGACAGATGGAAAGGTTGGGGGGGTATGATGGGTAATCCCGCGGGATTTGGAAATGCATAAATAGGGATTACTGTATCATCTTTCTTTCTTTTCTGTTCGGGGCCTTGATCTGTTCATATGAGAGTGACCCTTAACTCGACAGGGTAACATTGTGTATGTTCGGCATTTAACGGCGTGGGCTGTGGCCGGAACAATAGCCCAGTTTAGGAATAAACCTGTGTTCTGACCTGCACACCTAGAGTCCGTCTCTTTTCCCTTTATGACCCAGCCGGGTCATTACATTGGTGTCAGAAGTGCTTTCGAACTACGGGATAGAGACTAGGCGAGTTAGCTGTTCAGTATAGGCCGGGTTGGCTTTAGCGTGACTCGCATCTACGGTCATGATGCTTGGGGCGAGGCGGAAAATTAAGGAAGAGTCGGACAAAGTGTCCGTTGTGGGCTCGGGGGTACCCGGTCGGGAGGGTCAGGCGGCGACTGCCGTAGGAAAGCTGAAGAGCCACCTGGCGGGAGTTAAATTGTCAGTCAGCAAGATGGCAGAACTGGCGGGTTTTCCTTCACACCGCTCGAGAGCAGACGTCACGGCGACGGGGATATCGACGTCACCGGGTGCGGAAATGGCTGGGCCTGCTTATGTAAACAGAGATGGCAGCGACCTATTGCCATTAGCCACGGTAGCGGCTAAACTACCAAAGTTCAATGGACAAGGTAAATGGGAAGTTTTTTTCACTCAATTCGAGTTGTTGGCTAGAGCCGGGAGGTGGTCTGACGAGACGAAAGCGTTACAGCTTGCCCTGAGCCTGGCAGAGGAGGCGTCGGAATGCCTGCTAACGCTAGCCCCGGACGAGAGGGGCGACTACGGTGCGCTAGTGGAGGCATTGGGGGGCCGTTTCGGCAGCGACGCGCAGCCCAACATGCTGCGGATTGAACTGTGTAACAAAAAGAGACTTCAGGGGGAATCATTAAAGGCGTTGGCAAGTGGTATTCTGAGCCTGACCAGGCGGGCTTATGCAACTATGCCGATTGGGGTGCAAGACGAGCTGGCACGGGACAGTTTTATTAGAGCGCTCTCTTCCACCGAACTGGGTAAGCATGTTCAGATGGCGGACCCACCATCTCTGCGGGCTGCAGTGGAGATAGCCAGGAAGAGGGAGCTGATCTGGGGTGAGGGAGTGAGAGTGGAAGTCGCCAGTCAACCAGAGGTGAGAGCAGCGGTGGCTGGGGTGCCAGGGGTCACAAAACCAGAGTGGGTTGACGAGTTGGGCGGGCTAGTCAAGACTGCTTCGCTTGTCATGGAGAGGGGCTCCAGGCAACGTCGCAGTGTCAGCTCAACTCCTATTGTCTGCTGGGGTTGTGGCCAACCTGGCCACATTCAGCGGGAGTGTGGCAGATTCCCCTGTCACCAGGGAAACGACAACGGGTTCTCGCGCAGGGGGCAGCGCGGGCCCAACCCCCCGCCCCCGAACCCACTGTAAGCAAAGGAGGTACCCAGCAGCGCAGACAAGAGGGTGGGGACCTGCTCCCCCAGGGTGTAGCTGCCGCCGTGTTTCCTAGTCCGGTAGTTGTGGTGGGACGTACCACCGTTGGGGACTTCTGCAATGTCATCGTCAAGGTAGAGGGGGTGGAATGTTTGGCCCTGGTCGACACGGGCTCTACAGTAACCCTGGTGAGACCAGACATACTACCTGTTGGGGTGCGGGTGGAGCCGACCCTTGTCCAGCTACGGACTGTCACGGGGGGGCTAGCCCCCATGTTAGGGAAGTGTCAGCTATCTGTGACTGTGGGGGGGAGAACTATGGGGTGTCCGGTGTGGGTAGCAGCGGTGCAGGACCCCTGTATACTGGGAATGGACTTTTTGAAAAACTGTGGGGCTCAGTTGGACTTAGCGTCGGGCACTTTGAGGCTGTCGGGGGGGCCCACAGTGGGAATGTCGCCTTCGGGAGGGCCAGCAGGGGGCAGGGCTGTCCCTCCGTCTTCCTCCAAGCTTGCAGAAACTCCACCGGTCATCCCGGCTGATCCCTTGGTCGTTGTGCCATCCCAGCAGCTGTCTCCAGCGGCGACGGCCTTCACTCCCCATCATGGTGCAAGCACAGGTAGCCCAGTAGCCCAAAACACACTGGCTCCTTCACCCCATCAGCCCGACGGGGGGAAGGAGGAAGCTATCGACGCCGTCGAGGCTGTGTGGCTGAAGAACTGTCAGGGTCTGGATGAGGGACAACAGAGACAGTTAAAGCAGCTGCTGTTGGACTTTAAAGATAGCTTCGCTTGGGGGGAAGATGAGGTAGGACAAACGCACCTAGTTCAGCACGAAATAGACACTGGGGACGCCCGACCCATTAAAATTCGGCCCCGTCGTATTCCCCTTGCCAGGAGGGAAGCAGCAGACACAGCTATTGTTGACATGTTGCGGGCTGATTTCATTGAGCCATCAGATAGCCCATGGTCCGCGCCGGTCGTCATGGTGCCTAAGAAAGGGGGTAAACTTAGGTTTTGTGTTGACTACAGGGGCCTAAATTCTGTCACCACTAAAGACTCTTATCCCCTACCGAGGATTGATGAGTCGCTAGACCACGTGAGAGGGTCCTCGTGGTTCTCCTCCCTTGATCTGCGCAGTGGCTACTGGCAGGTGCCCCTCTCGCCAGGGGCACGTGAAAAAACGGCCTTCTCCACAGATAGGGGCCATTGGCAGTTCAAGGTGCTGTGCTTCGGGCTCTGTAATGCTCCTGCCACCTTTGAGAGGCTCATGGACAGAGTGCTGGCGGGGATTCCGAGAGACGAGTGTGTTGTGTACCTAGACGACATATTGGTGCACGGCACATCGTTTGAGGGGGCACTGGGGGCAATTAGGCGAGTGTTGGAGAGGATCTCGGGGGCGGGGCTAAAATTACATCCGGGAAAGTGCCATTTCATGCAAAGGGAGGTGGCGTTCCTGGGGCATCAGCTGGGTGGTGAGGGCATCAGCACGATGCCAGACAAAGTAGAGGCTGTGAGGGGGTGGCCAGTTCCAGGGGGGAAAAAAGAGGTTAAGAGCTTCCTGGGGCTGGCATCCTACTATCGTAGGTTTGTGAAGGGGTTTGCGGGGGTAGCGGCTCCTTTGAACCACCTTCTCAAGGAGGACACTGTTTTTCAGTGGACCGAAGAGCACCAGCGGGCGTTTGAGGCCCTCAAACGTGCCCTGATGGAGGCCCCTGTCCTGGCCTCACCAGACCCGAACCGTCCGTTCATCCTGGACACCGACGCAAGCAATGAGGGTTTGGGGGCTGTGCTGGCTCAGCGTGGGCCTGATGGGGAACACGTAGTAGCTTATTACAGCAGAACTTTTGATAAGGCTGAAAAACGCTACTGCGTGACAAGGAGAGAGCTTTTGGCTGTCGTGGCAGCAGTACGCCATTTCAAGTACTACCTGGGGGGCCTGCCGTTTGTGGTCCGGACGGATCACTCTGCCCTGCAGTGGCTTCTCTCCTTCAAGGAGCCAGAGGGTCAGATTGCCCGCTGGCTGGAGGAGCTGCAACCCTACGACTTCCAGGTGGAGCACAGAGCCGGCCTTCGCCACAGCAATGCAGACGCCTTGTCCCGCCGCCCGTGTGCTGAGGATGGCTGTGGGTACTGCGCCAAACGGGTGGAGCGAGAGAGAGAACTGTGCAGGGAGGAGGGAGTCACCGCCACGGTGAGTCAGCTGAGTGTGACAGAGTGCCGGGAGCTTGAGGCTGTGGACGTTGGGGAGTGGAGGCGTCGCCAGGAGGAGGATGCAGAGCTGCGTCCTGTGCTGCGGTGGGTGGAAGAGAGAAGACGACCGCCGTGGGGGGAAGTAGCCCCTCTATCACCAGTCACCAAAGGACTGTGGGCTAAATTCACAGTCCTTAGAGTGGCTGAGGGAGTGCTCCAGAGGGGGTGGAAAACGCCAGCGACTGGAGAAATTACGTGGCAGGTAGTGGTGCCCAAAAGGCTGCAGGGGAGCGTGTTACAGCAGCTTCATGGGGGAGTAGGCGCAGGGCATTTTGGGGTCTCCAAAACGTTAAAGCGCGTGCGTAAAGGTTTCTATTGGGCCAGGCACAGGAGGGATGTTGAGGACTTTTGTAGGCAGTGCGACGAGTGTGCTGCTAAAAAAGGGCCTCCAGGTCAGTCACACGCCCTCCTACAACAATTCCCAGTAGGGGAGCCCATGGAGAGACTGGGGGTAGACATAGTAGGGCCGTTTCCAACCACAGACAGCGGTAACAGGTGGATTCTAACCGCTATGGACTACTTCACCAAGTGGCCGGAGGCTTACGCTCTCCCAGACCAGGAGGCGGTGACAGTAGCTGATGCGTTGGTGGGGGGAATAATCAGTCGGTTTGGGGTGCCACAGTCTATTCACAGCGACCAGGGGAGAAACTTCGAGTCACGGGTGTTCTCAGAGTTGTGTAGACGGTTAGGCGCGGAGAAGACGCGCACTACTCCGCTTCACCCCCAGAGTGATGGGCTGGTGGAAAGATTTAACAGAACATTAGCACAGCAGCTGGCCATCGTTACCTCAAAACACCAGAGAGATTGGGACACCCACTTACCGTTTATTCTTATGGCGTGTAGGTCGGCTGTTCAAGAATCGACTGCGTGCTCCCCAGCACTACTAATGTTAGGTCGTGAGTTGCGCACCCCAGCCGAACTGACGTTTGGCCACCCTCCTGATAATGACGACGGGGTTTCGCCTGGCCCGAACTATGTGTGTCGTCTGCAGAACCGGTTAGAAGCGGCTCACACCTTCGCAAGAGAGCAACTCGAGAACGCAGGGGTGCGCCAAAAGCGCCACTACGACTCGAGCGCTAGGGGGAGGCACTTTGGAGCGGGAGAATGTGTGTGGCTTCACAACCCCACGCGCAAGAAGGGGCGGTGCCCAAAGCTGGACAGTGCATGGGTGGGGCCGTGTCTGGTGATAGAGAGAGTGGGGGAGGTGACGTACCGGGTGGAGGTCCCCCCACGGAGCAGGAAGGTGGTGGTCCACCGGGATCGATTGGCACCCTACAGAGGGAGGAAAACGGTAGGGAATGGGAGTGAGGGCTCTGATGTGAGCCCACGGGAACAGTCTAACGAGGAGACTCTAGCGCAACCTGAGCCTGGGGAGGGGGCTGCTTCTTCGGAGGGCGCTGGAAATGACATTGGGGCAGAGGAGTGTTCTGGGGGTTCACCGCTGAGAGTCACGGGGAGGCCCAAGAGACTGATGCGACCTCCGGGTCATTTTAAGGATTTTGTTGTGTAACCCTAGGGGCTAGGGTTTAGAAAGGGGGGGGCTATGTAACGACCCGGTATTGTGTTCTGTGTTTGTGGGTGTGTTATGGTTCTCATGGCTACTAGCAGGGGTTAAATATGTCAGGACAGATGGAAAGGTTGGGGGGGTATGATGGGTAATCCCGCGGGATTTGGAAATGCATAAATAGGGATTACTGTATCATCTTTCTTTCTTTTCTGTTCGGGGCCTTGATCTGTTCATATGAGAGTGACCCTTAACTCGACAGGGTAACATTGTGTATGTTCGGCATTTAACGGCGTGGGCTGTGGCCGGAACAATAGCCCAGTTTAGGAATAAACCTGTGTTCTGACCTGCACACCTAGAGTCCGTCTCTTTTCCCTTTATGACCCAGCCGGGTCATTACAATATCAACATTTTAGTTTTAACCATGTTTTGAGGCTATATAGTGTTTGTTTACATTTACTTTGTTTACAAACATTGGAGTAATACAATATTATATTTGGTTCTGTTGGTGTAGACCAGTTGAACTATGCTCATGAGGCAAAAAGTACACATTATTTTCAATCAATGTACATCAAAACTCCTCACACACACAAAGCACTGTAAATGGCTCTGGGAATACCCACAGTGAGAGAGAAAGTACAGCTGTCTGTATAATAACGGATTGAAGGGCTGACGGCCCGAGTGGGAACCTGAATCACACCACATTGAACATACACATACATTTAAAGCTAAATTATTCCTAGGTTTGTCTGTGGCCCAACATACACTATATAGGGAAAGCAGCAGTGTAATCATTACTCCAAACTGTTGTCTGTTAGACAGGTTCAGTAAACAGGGAGGTAACTACCTGAATCTGTCCAACATAAACACACATTTTCGTTGCAAAACAGAACATTTTGCAACTATTTGAAGTAATGATTACACACAAGCTGGGTAAACTGGTTTTACCCACAATTCCTTGCGGGCACATTGTTGTTATTTTGAATAATGACGTAGCCAGAAAAGGTGAGGGCAACTTTGTCTGTCTAGCTAATGTTTTTTTGCCATTTTGGTTATTTTGCGCATTTCAATTTATAGGAAGCTACTGTACACCTGCAATTACCACGATACATATCTGTTTTACAGTTATCAGCCAGTAAATCCAGCATTGCAGTTAGCATTTGCTGCTGTCTGCTAGTCGCGTTAGCTGTTAACAGCAGCAGCACAGCTGACAAAGAGCTCGGGACAGCAGTAGAATGTAGAAGGATAGCTACAGATGATGAGCACATATAACGTGGCTTGTACTAACACTTCCTCGAACCTAACCTACTGTACTAGTTAGCTACCTTGCTAATGCTGCAATCACCTAACGTTACCTGTCAGTGTTGATGTACTTTCTAAGAAGTCATATTCTGATCTAATGAGGCTGGTTTTGCTATCCTTTTCAGCTTGGTTTCTTAACCCAAACGAAGCCCCGGTTCCTTTCCTGAACTGTGACCAGAGACTTTGTTGGGGATTCATTAATAACCTCGTCCCCAGGCTCAAATTGCCGAAATTGCTGGTGGACGTTATTGGGATTTATAAATGCGCTAAATGTACAATAGGCATACTGGATTATTGTTGTCAAACCCCTAGTGTTCAACGTGCTTAGTGCATTCGATTTCAAAATATACATCTTAATTGTTTAAGTACAGAATTAATAATCTATTTTCGATAACTTTTAGGTTTATCTTGTTCTCATAGTAGATTGGGTCTTTCACTGCTTCACTCTAAAATACTATTTTAAAAGAGAATCATAGTTCACGTTTTTAATAACATATTAAGGCTTGTATAATTTTATGGAAGAGGCAATCAAAGTGATACAGTTCTCATCAGTTAGACAGCCAATGCAAGAATAGATTAACTCAAAGTGAATGACTTGTCCTTTAAATGAGCACACATCAACAATCACAAACAACTTTATTGACTCATCATGCCTTGCCACACTGCATTTGCTGACTTCACAGGTTTGGCTGCTGTTTCATCAGTTTGGTCAACTGATTCTGATTTCCTCATCAGAGACACACTGACTGACTGGCTGACTGTGCAGTACACTAGCACAACTGTAGAAGAACATTTATCTGGCACAGTTTTCTGTAGCCTAATTGAGACAATTTGTATCCTGAAAGGCTGGGTTTCATTTAAGGGAAGCAGAGTTTATTGAGTTTAACTAGCCTACATGTTTTTTATGACATCATGTGACATTGTATGAGAGGGCAACAAAAGTCATGGGACTGCAGACACAGCAGTATATTAGTATACTACCGGTATCCACTTCCTACTGTGTGAATTGCACCTCTCCTTTCCCTTCAGGACTGTGCAGAAGTAGACCAGACAGAGCAAAGATGTCTGTTGTTGGTGCTGTGTTCGTTGCGTTGAGCTTGGCACCCCTGCTAGTGCTTAGTGTTCCTCCCATTGGGACACAGCCTGAGCAGGTGCACATTTCCTATGCAGGTAGGTCTTTGATCTGTTTCCATTCATCTTTAATATAAAAATCTCTATATATGTCCAGGCTTTAACCTGGGGGGCGGTGTTTGAATGTGGTATGTAGTCACGCGAGCAACTGAGGCCCCTCATGATGAATTCAGATTTGTTTGTGTCCCCCACACAAAGTTGCTAATTCCTGGTCTAAAGGCTTGATTCTGTCGACATACTCGAGTCATGGTTCACTCAGATCAAATGATCAAGAGAGCGGAGAGTGAAGGGCAGTGCCTGTTGCGCACCGCACATCACCCACCTTGAATCTGAGCAGAAGCTATTTAACCATAAACTTAATTGTTTAAAACCTGGACGTTTTATGCCATTTTATGAAACATGTCTTACCTTGTTTCAAAGTAGCCTAGCCTAACCAAAATATGACCATAGAAATGTTGAGAAAATTATTTTATAAACACTTAATATGCCATTGAAACCAGCATTTTTCTCGAGTTCTGTTGGTTTTCAAATCAACTTTATGTTATTGTCCAGCAGCCAAAGGCATAATCCTAGTGATGTTAGTAACCCTGCCTGGTTGATGCATCTTTAGATCTCCCCTCTTTCTTAATTTTGTACTGATATTTTAATCTATGTCCGTGAAAGCGCTCGTGCGCGAGGTACACTTCTGAGAACAGTGTTTTCCCACTAACTGCATTTTGGAACATTCGCACGTAACTTAAAGCCATGTGCGCATTGTTGAGCTTATAATATGAAGAAATAAAACTTTATCAACATTTTAAGCTAAACGGTCTAATCTGTTGCATCAGCCTCATTACTTAAAAATAAATAAAACATGTAATCTGCTGTGGTTGTATGAATTTTGCATCTGTCGTCCCAGAACTGTCCCAGAGTCTGTTTTGAACTGCAGACATATCTTTGATCATCCCAGGGACAACGGGACACCCTTAATTTCGAGCCCTGGCGATAATTATTTTATAAAGTTATAAAAACTATTTGGTTGTAATTGTAATGTTGCAATATTTTATAGGATACCAAGGGTGGCCAACCATCCCCCAGGAGAGCCTTAAAGGGGCAGTGTTGTATTTTGAGGTTTGAATACTCAAAGAAGCCAATAGGCAGAGTGTAGCCTTCATTTTTATCTGATTCTCTATAGTAATTAATTTTATTTTCTAAAGTGGTTCCTTGCATCATACAATGATGTAAAAAGGGTGTTAGACTTTTTTTTGGGGCGGGGGACAGGTGACTTGAGCTTTTGAACAAGTGGTAAAAAAAATGTAATGTCAAGCCCTGTGAGCTATTGAACAATCAGCCATTTGAGCGAGTTTCTCCCAGCTTACGTAAGCGGTTCAGTAAGTATCCAGGGCAGTAACTCTCTCCAGGTGGGCAAGGTGAGCAGCCTGATCTGGCTGGATAACTATGGGGCTTTTCTCCCCAGGGTTCCCTGGCTCTATGGAGATCACCTGGACCACATTCAATGAGACGGAGGAGAGCACCGTAGAGTACGGCCTGTGGGGCGGACGGCTGTTTGAGCTGACAGCCAAGGGCAAAGCTACTCTGTTTGTGGATGGAGGATCAGAGGGGAGGAAGATGTACATCCACAGGGTCACTCTCACTGATCTGAGAACTGCCTCTGCTTATGGTAGGTTTCCATGTTAATAGAACTAGCATGATATATTTAGGCTATGTCTGTTGCCTGTCACATTCGGTCTATGTTCTGTCATCATCATAGTATTTATAGGGGAGTGATTTCTTCCCTGCAGTGTACCACTGTGGCAGTGAGGCTGGCTGGAGTGATGTGTTCTCCTTTACTGCTCTGAATGAGAGCACTAGCTGGAGTCCCAAGTTTGCCATCTATGGGGACATGGGCAATGAGAACCCTCAGTCTCTGGCCAGACTGCAAAAGGAGACCCAGGTCGGGATGTATGATGTCATCCTACACGTTGGTAAGTGGTTAAACTCCCAACTGATTGTCTTAAGTGAATAACCTTATCAATATTGACAATTGTTGATCCTAACTACATAATAACTTGAATCACAGTGGTTTAACATTGTGTTTTACTTTGGGTGTAACATGGAGTGCACTTTGGAGAGGTGATGCATGACCAATATGTGGTTTTGTGTTTTCTAGGGGACTTTGCATATGACATGCATGAGGTAAAATATCTACATATGTTTGTTTCCTGCACATACACACGTTACAACGTCCATCACTGGTCAGCTGGTTGAATGATACACATACCATTTATCTTAAGGACTTTTTCATGAGATTTTCATGAAGTTAAACTATGGGCATAAGGGGGCACACTCAAAGTTTATGGTACCCTCAGGGTAAGATTTGAAAGTGGATAATGTCAGCATGAGGCTAGACCTCTTAAGCCCATCTGGGTGTCTGGCTAGATCCATGATGACAGATGAGATAGAGCTACTCTAACCCTGCTCAGTCGTATCCCTAGCGTCCCATTACTATTCATCAGCAGATCATGCCTGGGCCATGGTTAAGACACGCTGCTGTAATGAGCTGCATAGCTGTGAAATGCCTTAATCCTGTGCTGAAAGACTGGAATTAGGGGCATAACACTGAAGTAACCCATGAAGTACAACAGCAGGGCTCTATTCAGCCGAGACAACTAGCTAATGTAGACAGAGGCCATGTTTCCCCAAACCTAACTGGCCAGTCTCACAGTGCCCTTCATAAATACTATGACATCTATTAATCACTAATGGCATACATCAGCTGCTGCCGTTTCCCTAAAATTAAATAGCAATGTTGGTTATGTTGTTCCTTTCATACTTTTCTCAAATATGGAGAAAAATGCTGGACATTATGAGCAGACAACCATAAAAATTAATCGCCGCAATTCATGCTGAGTTTGAGCTGGAATGTCTAACTCTGTTTTGCGGCTTCCTTGATATTATAAATAGAAATTCTTTCTGAAAGCTCATTAAGGGCAATGGCAACTGAAAACCAGAAGATTACCATGCCATCCACCACAGTGTGTTCATAAGCTCAATTGCCACCATTAGAATAGTTGTGAAATCAATGGTTCTAGTTTCATTGGGGTTTTGTTTGGTATGCAAATAGCACATTCCTGAAGCTGTCTGGAAAATTGATTTACAGTACTTTGGCTTTAGATCGTTTAATGTGCTTTTTACTTTTATCCTGTCAGCCTTATTATATCAGGTTTAATTACCACTGAAACTGTGTGCTATGCTGTGGTAAATGACTAAATCTAATTGTTTCAGGACAACAGCAGGATTGGAGATGAGTTCATGCGTCAGATCCAGTCCATAGCTGCCTACGTGCCCTATATGACCTGTCCTGGGAACCACGAGGCTGAATAGTGAGTAGGACCTTATCATGACCCCCTTTACTTATTTACTCCTCTCTTTCTCTCTCTCTTGCTCTCTGCTTGTCTGTCATGAGTAGAACCTTATGACCCCCTTTAATTATTTACTTCTCTCTGTTTCTCTCTCTCGTTCACACCCACGCACATGCACACACACATGCACCAGTCATTTAGTTAAACTGATGATTAAAACTGACAGTGTTATGAACAGTTTCTAATCTTCATTAACAGTGAGTCAACATGATAGCAGTCGGCTTATTTTCTGCTCACCATTAGCCAATGTTTTCTGCTCCTGGTACATATTTTGGTGCATTCTGTACAGGTCACATCTAATCAATGCTATTATTAAAGGGTTTGGGAAAAATACTCGCTACATGCTGTATTTCTTATTGGTGAGACAGACTGCCAGACCTCCCCAGACTTGATATCCATAATGTGCTACTGTACTGTACTGTGAGGCAAGGGTAGAAGCTTCGAAAAACAACTTTTTGGTCAGAGTGGAGCAACCACAGCTTTTCCACTATAGAAAACACTTTGGTCAGAGTGGAGCAACCACAGCTTTTCCACTATAGAAAACACTTTGGTCAACTCCGCTGTGCCATTGGAACAGATGGGAACTATTTCAGCTTCTAAGGTCTGGAGGTGTTTCAAGAACCACCGATAACTAAACAAGTAAACCTTGTCCAAAATAAACACTGACTGAGACATCAGTTTCCTATCTTGCATCTAGGTCAACAGAAACTACTGACAGAAACTCACTGAAATGTTGTTTTTGTTTATTTACTACACAATGACTCTCAGACAAAGTCTACTGGTCTGTAATGTTGTTTCTGTGCAGTTCAGAAAAAACAGGCTACTGTATATTATTGACCAAGTTTAGTTTAAATACTCCACTCTCATCATGCTCAGTACAACCCTGTCCTTGATGGACAACCTTGATGCCCCCTGGTTATAGGGGTGAATACCAGAGCTTTAGTCCTGGGGATCTTGGTCTAGGCTATCAGCTCAGTGAGGGCTGCATAAAAAGGGCAGGGATTTACAGGCTCAGCCATTTAGTGTCATATCCTGTAACGTGTGTGCATGTCTGTTTCAAATACAATTGTAGTTGTCACGTGCTTCGTAAACAACAGGTGTAGACTAACAGTGAAATGCTTACTCACAGGTCCTTTTCCAACAATGCAGAGATAAAGATAATACAGTACCAGTCAAAAGTTTGGACACACCTACTCATTACAGGGTTTTTCTTCATTGTAGAATAATAGTGAAGACATCAAAACTATGAAATAACACATGGAATCATGTAGTAACCAAAAGTGTTAAACAAATATAAATATATTTCATATTTGAAATTCTTCAAAGTAGCCACACTTTGCCTTGATGAGAGCTTTGCACACTCTTGGCATTCTCTCAACCAGCTTCATGAGGTAGTCACCTGGAATGCATTTCAATTAACAGGTGTGCCTTGTTAAATAGTGGAATTTCTTTCCTTAAAGAGTTTGAGTCAATCAGTTGTGTTGTGACAAGATAGGGGTGGTATACAGAATATAGCCCTATTTGGTAAAATGTCAAGTTCATATTAGTGCAAGAACAGCTAAAATAAGCAAAGATAAATGACTGTCCATCATTACTTGAAGACATGAAGGTCAGTCAATTTGGAAAATTGAAAGTTTCTTCAGGTGCAGTCGCAAAAACCATCAAGCGCTATGATAAAACTGGCTCTCATGAGGGCCGCCACAGGAAAGGAAGACCCAGAGTTACCTCTGCTGCAGAGGATAAGTTCATTAGAGTTACCAGTGCAAATAAATGCTTCACAGAGTTCATGTAACAGACACATCTCAATATCAACTGTTAAGAGGAGACAGCGTGAATCAGGCCTTTATGGTCGAATTGCTGCAAAGAAACCACTACTAAAGGACACCAATAATAAGAAGAGACTTGCTTAGGCCAAGAAGCACGAGCAATAGACATTAGACCGCTGGATATCTGTCCTTTGGTCTGATGAGTTCAAATTGAGATTTTTGGTTCCAACCGCTGTGTTTTTGTGAGACGCAGAGTAGGTGAACGGATGATCTCCGCATGTGTGGTTCAAACCGTGAAGCATGGAGGAGGAGGTGTGATGGTATGGGGGTGCTTTTCTGGTGACACTGTAGTTTATTTAGAATTCTAGGCACACTTAACCAGCATGGCTACCACAGCATTCTGCAGCCATATGCCATCCCATCTGGTTTGCGCTTAGTGGGACTATCATTTGTTTTTCAACAGGACAATGACCCAACACACCTCCAGGCTTTGTAAGGGCTATTTGGCCAAGAATAAGAGTGATGGAGTGCTGCATCAGATGACCTGGCCTCCACAATCACCTGACCTCAACCCAATTGAGATGGTTTGGGATAAGTTGGACCGCAGAGTGAAGGAAAAGCAGCCAACAAGTGCTCAGCATATATGGGAACTCCTTCAAGACTGTTGGAAAAGCATTACAGGTGAAGCTGGTTGAGAGAATGCCAAGACTGTGCGAAGCTGTCATCAAGGCAAAGAGTGGCTTCTTTGAAGAACTGCTAACAGTAGCCTGTTTTTCTTGGCCTTGTCACCTGACATCAGAACCTGATATCAAAAAGCACTACCCTCCAACCTTGGATAACATAGCCTAAAGCCTACTGTCCCCCTCAATTAGATAACACTGTTTTGTTCAGTGGTGCTTGTCAGAACCAATCAAATGATTTATTACTTAAATATTGAAAGTGCGTGGGCTACGGAGAGAAACAAAATGGTGCAGTTTCAGGCCATGTTGCGGAAAGTGATGCGGGCGCTAGCGATGGGGGTGTGTGCTAGTGGGTTTGGACAGTGTGTGATGTAGATGATGTTCGTATGATGTTGTCGTTTGTATGTGTATGTTTTCTATTGTTTAGATAAAAAGTATATAATATTTAAGAACCAAGATTTTCAGCAGTTGCCTCTGCTTTTTTATTTATATTTTCTTACCCCAGTAAAAGCAGGGGTGAAAGTAGATGTAATTTATTCCCTGTATGGGATCTACTAAGTACGTGCACACATTTTTTACATTACATATAGAATCTCTGTGGGCCTAGTAGTAAAGATTTGTCATTTAACTTAACAAAAATGTATTACCTTTTTAATGTGGCATAAACACAACCATTCAGGGTGTTTTCATCAGATTGTCAAATAATCAAAGGCTCATGTAGGATACCTGCGCACGTTCTCACACTCACAAATTCATTCCAGCTATTTGCACCTGCCATTTGATGAATGTAAAGCAAATTTCAGTGATTATCATTATGCCTACATTTGTTGACTGAATTGATGAGTCTACTGCTGTCTGCGTGCGTCAGTCTCGGCCATTCATCTCTGCCTTGGAAAAATGTCAGTGTTCTCCTGGAACCACACAGCATTGTAGGGTTTACTGTATACCACCCGTTTTCAAGGGATTTCACTCATTTTTCATGCAGCTGACATCAAGATAAATAATGTTTTAAAAGCCTACAGTTTTCTTTACATTTTAGTTATTGTAATAGGCCCATATTTTATCGGTACACCGTACCCCCAATATTTATTTTGCCAGGACTCGGTACGGGACCGTACTGGTTTACTTTCACCCCTGATAAAAGCAAGTGAGCCGGGCTGACCACGAGTCCTCAGCATTCCAGCTGCATGAGGCTAGCATGTCCACATGAGATGCTAAGGCCCCAGTCAAGAGCGCCTTTGTTCCCCCGCACAATCTATAGTTCAATGGCCCATCTGAGGCAATAGGAAGTGACTGTTGCCATTTCAAACAATGAGCCATGACGTGAATTGATTTTCAGACAGCAATTGTTCCTTTAAGGTTTCAAAAAGCCAGGATTAGGTTGACATCTTGTAGCTCAGACTCATCAGTGAAATGAAAAGGCTGATCTGATTTGTTAGTATGTGTGGTTTCTAAACAGTTTACTTGCAGGGGAAAGTCCTGTTGATTAGGATTATGAATCAGTCCATCCACATTGCATTTGACAAGGTTTAAGCTGGAACATTTCCCTTCAAATTTGTATCTTGATATTATTTTAGGGGAAAATAAATCACACAAGGGAAACAGCCTTTCTAGTTACAAACTATGACTGGTTGTATTTGTCACATGCGCCGAATACAACAGGTGTAGGTAGACCTTACAGTGAAGTGCTTACTTACATGCCCTTAACCAACAATGCAGTTAAGAAAATCCCTAAAAAAGTAAGAGATAAGAATAACAAATAATTAAGGAGCAGCAGTAAATAACAATAGCGTGGCTATATACAGGGGGTACCAGTACAGAGTCAATGTGCGCGGGGGCACCGGTGTCGAGGTAATTGAGGTAATTATGTACATGTAGGTAGAGCTATTAAAGTGACTGCATAGATAATAACAGAGTAGCAGCAGCGTTGAAGAGGGTGGGGGCAATGCGGGGACACAATGTAAATTAATGACACAAATAAGCATTTTCAATTGAGCTGATCAAATTTTCCACTGTGTAGAGGAGAAAAAAATAACACTTCTGAGCGACTGTTTTAGGAAGTTGTAATAATTCCCCTTTAGACATGCACATATATCATTCAGTATACCAAAACAAGTCCATATATTACTGGACCAAATAGAAGTGCTTTTATTACCCCTGTTCTATTTCCATTGTCCAGGGTCTCCTAAAATGTATATTGTTTTATGTATGAGGTAAGAGGTGTCCGCCCATAAGGAGACCTTGCGTCTCGTGTCCATCCAACAAACAGTCAGCTGCTTCCCTGCCTAGCCACCACAAGATGGGGGAATTAACCCATGACTGTGCTCCAGACTAAGTGGCTTTGACTCAGACGTGCTGCTGCTCACAGCGTCTCCCAGTTCTGCATACTGCTGGACATACTGTGGCTTCCTTTCTCAACGACCCAGAATTGTTTGTGATTAAGTATGTTACAGCATTAAAAGGATTATGTCAGAATCTCTGTTGCAAGTGGTGGACTGGTCAATTGTAACAGACCGTTCAGTTATTGAGTTATTATCGTAGCTTTGAATTTGACCATGTAATCTTGACCCCAAGGTCAACTTATCCCATTAACTAGAGATTCTCTATGATCCTGATCTTTCCTTTTAATCTCTGACCAGAACTGTCTCTGGTTACCTAACTTTGCATTAGCCCTGTCATCTGACCTCCAGCAACCATACTCACTCAGGTGGGCCGCTCTGTCCCTGTCTGCCTCTTACATAAGCCAGGAGAGCTATCAGACTCCCCCATCACTTCACCACATACCTTACTGGGTCGTTCCACCAATTCGGTGCCTTTTGAGAAGTATAAGTTGGTTTAAAAAAACCTTTGGATTTCACCTCATTTTAACATCCTGTCATAAAGAACATATATTCAACTTAATAAAAAACATGTTTTCCCATCTCAAGAGGTTAAATAAAAAAAGGACTATAGTAAGTGCCTATTAAGTGACAAATAAAGTAAAAGGGTTGACCGTAACAGGGTTGACCGTAACAGGGTTGACGACTTCATCTTAAATCAGCCATAAATCCCCTTGTGTGCAACCGGGATTATTTTTGGTTTTATTGTTAAAACATTTCTAGTCTGTCTATGGGTAACAGGGTTAATGTGTTATGCTTGACCCACTCAGTTTTCCACCACAAAACACCAGTAAATTGCCAAAAAATTCATATGCTTTTACACTATGATTTGACTACATGTTCAATGTTTATTTTTATTCAAACGAGAGTTCAGTTCACGTGACAGGGTTGACCTTAAAATGAGGGACAGATGTAAATGAATCACTAATCACAAGAAATAAATAATCATCTTCAGAAATGACTTAGTCAAAGCAACAAAGTAGCAAGGGCTTTACAATGATGAAAATAGGGAGAAATGCTGGGGTTAAGTGGGTTAAAATCTTCCTAGAAGTTACAGTGTTGACAGAGGGAAATAAAAAACACTTTTGCAAGTCTTTATTCATAAAAAAAAAAAAAATCTAATTTATTTTATTCCCCATGCAGTCTATATTAAAGGGCACTTTATTTAATATACTTTAACAGGCTTTTAAAATGAAATATTGGTGCACAATTTCTACTTAAAATATCAAAGGGATGCAAAAGACAGTAATTTTGTGGAATGACCCTACTGCTTTCACTGGAAGGAAGATTGGCTCCCAGTTTTATTGGTGAAATTAAAATCTGTAAACCCCTGAAGACAGCTAGCTCTTGGCTTGGCCTGCCGTCGTTAGTGACCGTCTTCCTAGAAAGGCTTTTCCTTTTTGCATGCCGCTTGTTAACACAGGTTTGGCCAATTGAAATATTTAGGAAATGGCACGTGTTTGGGTGGGTGGATAGCACGCCTGCGACTGGTGCTCTCCAAGGCACAAGTCTCAGTTTGGGTCTCATTAGGGGAACCGGTTCGGTCTGTGTGTGTCCCAATCTGGTGGTTCTGGCACTATAATATTGATAAATGACCAGTGGTAGAGGTGGTGGCGTTGTAGGAAATACCGTCTGGTCGTATCCTATCCTGTCTGTAGCAGTGGACTAGTGTAATAAATGGCTGTATTCCATGCAGGTTTAAAGCAGATGCTTTACTTCTGTAGTCAAAGTTGGCTAGATAGGTCATCTCCATGAGGAATGTGACTCAAAGCTATTGTGAGTATGGGATTGGTGGGTGGGAGAGGTAACGACCACGATTGGCTAGCATCTACAAAAAATGTCAGTGTCATTGTGTAATGAATCTTTCTGTAGTATGTATTCTGAATAGCTGTCTAAGATTAGCCTTGTTTATGTCACAAAGTGCAAATGAACAGGTTCTAAGATCTGGGTTGAGCAGGTGGTGTGAAAGACCAGACAATAGGGTTGTTTGATTCCAGTTTAACTTTGTCAATGCATGGTTTTACAAAAATACACTTTAGGTTTCCAATATACATCAAGTTCAATTTATTTCAGTTCAGATTCAAGTCATTTAGCCAAATAAATTATCATCTTTTTGTTCAAACCAATGCAAAGTAATAATTTCAGTCAATTACACAAACCTAATAAACAGAAAGTGACCCAGTCCCAAGGCAGGTGTCCAGGTTTCTTCAAGTTCCTGTGGGCGGCTGCCTGGAAGCAAAATAAGAGTTTTTTAAAGGGAAAATAATCAACCAATGCCAATGCCAGCTTGGTGAAAATTAAAACCAATTTGTCACACCTGTGACATTTACGAGTACTGACAAGGGAACCACATGATGATAGAACTAATGTTTCTGGCACTAAATATCTCACCTGAGGTATTTAAGGCACCTAGATGGAACACTACAGTCCATGCATCTCATTAGCCGAACCCGTTCTGTTTTCACAGCAACTTCTCCAACTACAGGAACCGCTTCAGCATGCCAGGACAGACTGAGAGTCTATGGTACAGGTAAGGGAGCATCTACCACACACACATTTACCCTCTACTGTATAGAAGTGGTCATTGATGAAAGTAAACTCATCCCCAAATGATTTGGCCGAAGAGAGGGGAGCTCTAACTAGCATCCCCTTTGGAACACTTTGGTTCAGTCTGAGTGAAAGGGCCGACTGCACAAAGGAGCCATACATGCGATCTGTGGCAGGCTCATAACACACAGGCCATTCTCTGAGGCAGTAAGATAAAACCTCCTAGACCACAGACCTGCCCCTCACTCCCCTGGCTCAGGCTAAAGAAGGGATGAGGCCCCTTCTTTCCAGCACCTGCACAGCACGCAGGACTGGGGTGATGCCTGAGGAGACAGACATGGACATGAGGGACACAAATGTTGCTAAGGATCCGCAAAGACTATGGCTACGCCGACCCGCAAGCCACTGCGGCCCCCCTTGATGAGCTCAGATTCTTTGTCCCCCACCCCGATTAAAGTTGCCCATCCCTGCACTAAATCTTGTCCAATTTAGCTGTGAGCTAGCCACATACAGAATGGCTCTCTCCTGGTCCCCCACTCTGCCAGCTAACGTGCAATCATAGGGCTCTCACGGTCACTACCCACATCCCTTCCATTGGAAAACAAGATAGCTAGTAATGTTTGAGAGATTGTACCGTAAAATAGCAGTGATGACACAGCACTATTTTCTTTGTTTGTGCAATGTATCAAAAGCTAATATGCATGCCATGTAGCCTATTACATAATGCAAGTTAGTTAAATTTGCATCTTTCACATGCTCCTTTGCAAATGTTCCTTTGGGGAAAGTCTTTCACTATAGACTAAGTATGTGTCCGTATCAGTAGTTTGTTTACTTTGGATGGTCAAGGCTTTTGATCGTTTGTATGCTCTGTCCACAGCTGGAATGTAGGATCAGCCCATATCATTTCTCTCTCCACTGAGATTTACTTCTTTCTTGATTATGGTGTGGACCTCATCTTCAAGCAGTACGAGTGGCTTAAAAATGACCTTGAGGTAAGGTACTTCATTTACAGTGCCAGTATTAGTGAAGCCATTTGTCGCATCTCTGGACAACTGAACCTGGCAGTGACAGTAATGCCCTTTTTAGTAGTATTTCTTGAGTAATAAACTTTGGTGTCCTAAACAGTACAAACACACACATGTGCGCCCACACACACGTGCATGTGCACACACACAGCGATGTGACTCATTCTCTTGTCTGATCCTCTCTCAGGAGGCCAACAAGCCAGAGAACCGAGCAGAGCGCCCCTGGATCATCACTATGGGACACAGACCCATGTACTGCTCTAACAACGACAAAGACGACTGCACCCAGTTTGAGAGCTATGTATGTACGGCACAAAACACCTCACTGATTAGAGAGAGAGGGGGGTCAATTACATGGATGGATGATTATACCCTCTGTATTAGTTGTGAAATTGAATGGTATTCTTGGATGTAAGAATTAATTGACAATTTGCTTTCAGCAAGTGAACTTCCACAGCAACTAGTGTTAATATGTACAGGGGTTTTAGAGTCTCTGACCAAATCTGAGCAACTGGCCAAACATCCTCTGTACTGATCATAAGTGAAGTTTTACAAGCAGAAGTAACTCCCTGCTCCCCCTCAGTGCAACTATTTACTCATTACATGTTGATTGCTGTTATTTTCTGACCAAGTAGGCTCTATCACTCTGTTAATACGCTTTATAACACTTGGCCCTGATTTACTTGACATAGCATTGATAGATGTGTGAAGAACAGCTAGGCTGTGTCCCAGAGAACTATTCTATGTTAAATACAAGCATTTACAGGATTTGTTTTCTGCTCCGTTGCTGGAGACATGAATTGCCGTGTCTGACTAAAACTGTCAACGTCTGAGGCATCTGGCTAGTCCACATTAGCCCTGAAGCACAGTTTCCATTCAGACCTGTTGCATTCAGCACTTGGCATGGGTAAGGAGTGACAGCCTGGCATGGACATGAGGGTGATATCCGATGACGTTTCTGATCCTAATCCCAGCATGCTCTGTGTCTCTGCTCTGTTTCAGGTCCGCCTCGGACGGAATGACACAAAACCGCCAGCGCCAGGTCTGGAGGATCTATTGTATCTATACGGTATGGTCTCCATTTTACACAACAGAACTGTGCTCTAATAGTTGTTACCGTCACAAATCTGTCCTCTCAGACAGACTAACGTCCCAGCACTCAGCTTGAACAGAGTAATCCAAAAACGTTTCCTTTATTACAACAGCAGACCATTATCCAAATGTTTTTCAATGTTACATTTCTCTCGCTTGTTGGTTGTGTTTCTTGAGTGGAACTCTTATACTTAGTGCTCTTTGAATAGCAAACGTGAGTAAATAGGTAAAACATGTGAGGTATGTTCTATGGGGTTCATTAATTAAAATGGTCATAATGCACCTTTTCATGGCTATATTGTATAATACAATGAAAAGGCCTGAGGATCCCGCCGTTGCTCCTAGTCCTTTGTGTTGCTGTCTTTAGTCTTTGTAGATAGGCTTGGGTGGTATCCAGATTTTCATACCATTTCTGTACCAAAAACGTGTTAAACAAATCAAAATGTATTTGAGATTCTTGAAAGTAGCCACCCTTTGCATTGATGACAGCTTCCCACACTCTTGGTATTCTCTCAACTAGCTTCATGAGGGAGTCACCTGGAATGCATTTAAATGAACAGGTGTGCCTTGTTAAAAGTTCATTTGTGGAATTTCTTTGAGCCAATCAGTTGTATTGTGACAAGGTAGGGTTGTTATACAGAAGATAGCCCTATTTGGTAAAAGACCAAGAACAGCTCAAATAAGCTAAGAGAAATGACAGTCCATCATTACTTTAAAACACGGTCAGTCAATCCGGACAATTTCAAGAACTTTGAAAGTTTCTTCAAGTGCAGTCGCAAAAACCATCAATCTATGATAAAACTGGCTCTCATGACGACCGCCACTGGAGAGGAAGACCCAGAGTTACCTCTGCTGCAGAGATAAGTTCATTAGTTAGCTGCACCTCAACTTGCAGCCCAAATAAATGCTTCACAGAGTTTAAGTAAGAAACATCTCGACATCAACTGTTCAGTGACTCAAGCCTTCATGTTTGAATTGCTGCAAAGAAACCACTACTAAAGGACACCAATAAGAAGAGACTTGCTTGGGCAAAGAAACACAAGCAATGGAGATTAGACTGGTGGAAATCTGTCCTTTGGAGGTGTATTGGTGTGGGGGTGCTTTGCTGGTGACATTGTTTGTGATTTTAAATAGCATTCAAGGCACACTTAACCAGCATGGCTAGCACAGCGATATGCCATCCCATCTGGTTTGCGCTTAATGGGACTATCATTTGTTTTTAAACCAGACAATGACCCAACACGCCTCCAGGTTGTGTAATGGCTATTTGACCAAGGAGAGATGGAGTGTGCATCAGATGACCTGGCCTCCACAATCACCCAACCTCAACCCAATTTAGATGGTTTGGGATGAGTTGGACCGCAGAGTGAAGGAAAAGCAGCCAACAAGTGCTCACCTTCAAGACTGTTGGAAAAGCATTCCAGGTGAAGCTGGTTGAGAGAATGCCAGGAGTGTGCAAAGCTGTCATCAGGGCAAAGGGTGGCTACTTTGAAGAATCTCAAATATAAAATATATTTTGATTTAACACTTTAGTTACTACATGATTCCATATGTGTTATTTCATAGTAGAACAATAGTAAAGTCATCAAAACTATGTAGAAAATAGTAAAACTAAAGAAACCCTTGAATGAGTAGGTGTATCCAAACATTTGACTGGTACTGTGTGTGTATTATTGGATAAGTATTCAACCCTGTGAGTCAATGCATGTTAGAATCACCGTTGGCAGTGATTGCTGCTGTGAGTCTTTCTGGGCAAGTATCTAAGAGTTTTCCATACCTGGATTGTTCAACATGTGCTTTTTTTTGCTTCATGCTCTGTCAAATTGGTTGTTGAAAAAATGGCGCCGGAAGAAATGGCAGCAGTTTTACGGGCGCCCAACCAATTGTGCAATTATGTGTTTTTTTTCTCTCATTATTTGTAACTTATTTTGTACATAATGTTTCTGCCACCATATTTTACGGCAAAAAAGAGCTTCTGGATATCAGGACAGCGATCACTCACCTCGGATTAGACAAAGATTTTTTCTTCAACAAGCAGGACGTACAGAACATGCTCCGAACACCCGACAAGGCCAACATCTCAGTTATTGGCAAGAGGAAGAGACGCAGGTACAGAGGACACAGAGCGGGGTGCCTCGTAAGGATCCGCAGAAGGCGAGTGGGAAAGCTGCCGTTACCGTCAATATTACTCGCCAACGTACAATCATTGGACAGTAAATTTGACGAGCTACGATCACGAATATCCTACCAACGGGATATCAAAAACTGTAACATCTTATGTTTCACAGAATCGTGGCTGAATGATGACATGGCTATTCAGCTAGCGGGATATACGCTGCACCGGCTAGATAGAACAGCACACTCCGGTAAGACGGGGGGGGGGGGTATTTGCATATTTGTAAACAACAGCTGGATCACGAAATCTAAGTAAGTCTCAAGATTTTGCTCGCCTGAAGTAGAGTATATTGTGATAAATTGCAGGCCACACTACTTGCCAAGAGTTTTCAGCTATACTTTTCGTGGCTGTTTATTTACCACCGCAGACGGATGCTGGCACGAAGACCGCACTCAGTCAGTTGTTTTAAGGAAATAAGCAAACAGGAAACCACTCACCCAGAGGCGGTGCTCCTAGTGTCCGGAGACATTAATGCAGTGAAACTTAAATCAGTTCTACCTAATTTCTATCAGCATGTTAAATATAAATATAAAAAATTATAGATCACCTGTACTCCACACAAAGAGACGCGTACAAAGCTCTCCCTCGCCATCCATTTGGTAAATCTGACCACAATTCTATCCTCCTGATTCCTGCTTACAAGCTAAAATTATAGCAGGAAGCACCAGTGACTCTAAAAAAAGTGGTCAGATGAAGCAGATGCTAAACTACACAGACTGGAACATGTTCCGGGATTCTTCCGATGGCATTGAGGAGTACACCACATCAGTCACTGGCTTTATCAATAAGCGCATTGAGGATGTTGTCCCCACAGTGACTGTACGCACATACTCCAACCAGAAACCATGGATTACAGGCAACATTCGCACTGAGCTAAAGGGTAGAGCTGCCGATTTCAAGATGCGGGACTCTAACCTAGAAGCTTATAAGAAATCCCACTATGCCCTCCAATGAACCATCAAACAGGCAAAGCATCAATACAGGACTAAGAATGAATCGTACTACACCGGCTCCGACGCTCGTCTTATGTGGCAGGGCTTGCAAACCATTACAGATGACAAAGGGAAGCACAGCCGTGAGCTGCCCAGTGACACGAGCCTACCAGACGAGCTAAATTACTTCTGTGCTAGCATCAGCTGTTCCGGACGACTGTGTGATCACACTCTCCGTAGCCGATGTGAGTAGACATTTAAACAGGCTAACATTCACAAGGCTGCGGGGCCAGACAGATTACCAGGACGTGTGCTCCGGGCATGTGCTGACCAACTGGCAGGTGTCTTCACTGACATTTTCAACATGTCCCTGATTGAGTCTGTAATACCAACATGTTTCAAGCAGACCACCATAGTCCCTGTGCCCAAGAACACTAAGGCAACCTACCTAAATGGCTACAGACCCGTGGCACTCACGTCCGTAGCCATGAAGTGCTTTGAAAGGCTGGTAATGGCTCACATCTACACCATTATCCCAGAAACCCTAGACCCATTCCAATTTGCATACCTCCCCAACAGATCCACAGATGATGCAATCTCTATTGCACTCCACACTGCCCTTTCCCACCTGGACAAAAGGAACACTTACGTGAGAATGCTATTCATTGACTACAGCTCAGCGTTCAACACCATAGTACCCTCAAAACTCATCACTAAGCTAAGGATCCTGGGACTGAACACCTCTCTCTGCAACTGGATCCTGGACTTCCTGACGGGCAGCCACCAGGTGGTGAGGGTAGGTAGCAACACATCTGCCACGCTGATCCTCAACACTGGAGCCCCTCAGGGGTGCATGCTCTGTCCCCTCCTATAATCCCTGTTCACCCACGATTGCATGGCCAGGCACGACTCCAACACCATCATTAATTTTGCAGACGACACAACAGTGTTAGGCCTGATCACCGACAACGACGAGACAGCCTATAGGAAGGAGGTCAGAGACCTGGCCAGGTGGTGCCAGAATAACAACCTATCCCTCAACGTATACAAGACTAAGGAGATGATTGTGGACTACAGGAAAAGGAGGATCAAGCACTGGCCAGGTGAAAGGCTGGTATCATCGACGGGGCTGTAGTGGAGCAAGTTGAGAGCTTCAAGTTCCTCGGTGTCCACATCACCAACAAACTAGAATGGTCCAAACACACCAAGACGGTCGTGAAGAGGGCACGTCAAAGCCTATTCCCCCTCAGGAAACTAAAAAGATTTGGCATGGGTTCTCAGATCCTCAAAAGGTTCTACAGCTGCACCATTGAGAGTATCCTGACTGGTTGTATCACTGCCTGGCATGGCAACTGCTCGGCCTCCGACAGCAAGGCACTACAGAATGTAGTGTGTACGGCCCAGTACATCACTGGGTCTAAGCTGCCTGCCATCCAGGACCTCTACACCAGGCGGTGCCGGAGGAAGGTCCTAAAAATTGTCTAAGACCGCAGCCACCCCAGTCATAGACTGTTCTCTATACTTCCACACGGCAAGCAGTACCGGAGCCCCAAGACTAGGACCAAAAGGTTTCTCAACAGCTTCTACCCCCAAGCCATAAGACTCCTGAACAGGCTACCCGGACTATTTGCATTCTGTGCCCCCCCCCCCCCAACCCCTCTTTTACGCTGCTGCTACTCTCTGTTTATCATATATGCATGGTCACTTTAACTATACATTCATGTACATACTACCTCAATTAGCCCGACTAACCGGTGCCCCTGCACATTGGCTAACCGGACTATCTGCATTGTGTCCTGCCACCCACCACCCGCCAACCCCTCTTTTACGCTACTGCTACTCTTTGTTTATCATATATGCGTAGTCACTTTAACCATGCCTACATTTACATTTTACATTTTAGTCATTTAGCTCTTATCCAGAGCGACTTACAGTAGAGTGCATACATTTTATTACTTTTTTTTTTTTTTTTTTTACATACTGAGACAAGGATATCCCTACCGGCCAAACCCTCCGTAACCCGGACGACGCTATGCCAATTGTGCGTCGCCCCACGGACCTCCCGGTTGCGGCCGGCTGTGACAGAGCCTGGGCGCGAACCCAGCCCAGCCTGGGCGCGAACCCAGAGACTCTGGTGGCGCAGCTAGCACTGCGATGCAGTGCCCTAGACCACTGCGCCACCCGGGAGGATGGCGCAGTACATACTACCTCAATCAGCCCGACTAACTGGTGCCTGTATATAGCCTGGCTACTGTTATAGCCTCGCTACTGTATATAGCCTCGCTACTGTTATTTTTCACTGTCTTCTTTACTGTTGTTTTTATTTCTTTACTTATCTATTGTTCACCTAATACCTTTTTTTAAGTTAAATTGCTTTGTTGGTTAGAGCCTGTAAGTAAGCATTTCACTGTAAGGTCTACCTACACCTGTTGTATTCGGCACAGGTGACAAATACACTTTGATTTGATTTGTTGGTCATTGCTAGACAACCATTTTCAGGTGTTGCTATAGATTTTTCAAGCAGATTTAAGTCAACTGTAACTCAGGAATCTTCACTGTCTTGGTAAGCAACTCCAGTTTAGATTTGGCCTTGTTTTAGGTTATTTTCCTGCTGAAAGGTGAATTCATCTCCCCGTGTCTGGTGGAAACCTGGTTCAGTCTACTTTTCTTGTAGGATTTTTGCCTGTCCTTAGCTCTTTTCAGTAAACATTTTTTTTAACCTGGAACAACTCCCCAGTCCTTAACAATTACAAGCATACCCATAACATGATGCAGCCACCACTATGCTTGAACATATAGAGTGGTACTCGGTAATGTATTGGATTTGCCCCAAACATAACAGTTTGTATTCAGGACAAAAAGGAAATTGCTTTGCCACATTTTCTTTAGTGCCTTGTTGTGACCAGGATGCATGTTTTAATAAAATCATTGATTCTATACAGGTTTCCTTTCACTCTGTCAATTATGTTAGTTTTGTGGAGTAACTACAATGTTGATCCATCCTCAGTTTTCTCCTATCACAGCCATTAAAATCTAACTGTTTTAAAGTCACCCTTGACCTCAAGGTGAAATCCCTAAGTGGTTTCCTTCCTCTCCGGCAAATTAATTAGGGAGGACTCCTGTATCTTTGTCGTGACTGGGTGTATTGATGCACCATCCAAAGTATAATTAATTGCTTCACCACGCTCAAAAGTATATTCAATGTCTGTTTTTAAAATGTTTACCCATCTACCAGGTTTCCTTTTTTGCGAGGCATTGGAAAACCTCAATGGTCTTTGTGGCTCAATCTGTGTTTGAAATGTACTGCTTGACTGAGTGACCTTACAGATAATTATATGTATGGGGTACAGAGATGAGGTAGTCATGTTATTGCACACTCTATGCAACTTACTGTATGTGACTTAAGTACATTTTTAATCCTGAATTGATTTAGGCTTGCCATAAAATAAGAAAGAGGTTGAATTATTATTGACTCAAGGCTTTTCATTTGACATTTGTGGACCTTTCTAAAAACGTAATTACACTTTGACATTATACAGACTGTGCACCTGCAATTTGATGAGTGGAAAGAGGCATTGGTTACAAAACACCTTAACATAATTCCATTGACATTATGGGATATTGTAATTATTATTTTTTTAATCAGGATGTAACAACAAAATGTGGAATGTCAAGGCTGTGGTATTTGTATTTTTTTCAGTATTGAAAATCATGCTATATGTATATTGCCCAGGCTTATAGTAGGTAAGTACTGTATCAAAATTGTCATATCAACTAATGCGACATCTTCTTCCAGGAGTGGACCTGGAGCTGTGGGCCCATGAACACACATATGAGAGGTTGTGGCCTGTCTATGGCTACAAGGTCAGTTCCCATGTGAATAATCACTACATCACACACTCTCCATGTCATCAGTGTTTTGTCAGACTGAAGAGCCTTTATTAATGTTCCTCTTCCAGGTCTTCAATGGGAGCATCGAACAGCCTTATGTAAACCCCAAAGCCCCAGTACATATCATCACAGGCTCTGCTGTAAGTAGACCACTGCTTTGACCTCTCCTTTTTCAGTCAATGGGTGGTGTGCTGTGGTGTATAAATGCAGTCAACAAAGCAGGACACTCTTGGTCATCCAACCACACATGAGTTGGTTATCCCCATATCAAAGTGGTGTCAGGACCGCACCAGAGCCTCAGTCCTGTTCCAAATGTCAGATGCCTGAGAATGAGCTTTAGGGAGGCATGTGGCTCTCCACAAACAACATGAACCTTTGTTTGAAAACAGGACACTATAGACTATCAAAGGACTGTGAAGTAGCATACAGTGCTTAGTGAAAGTCTACACAGCCTTGCAGTTTTAATATTTTGCTACCTAAAATGTATTTTTTGATTTTTTTCACTGATCTACACAACCTCCACATTTTCCAAGTAAAATACTTTTTCTCAAATAACAAGTCTTAATTGCAAAGGTCTTCACACCCCTTGCTGAGGTACATCTAAATAAGTTTAGGATAAAATATTTTCATACAAAATCATATTTGTTGAATGAGGTCTATCTGTTTGCAAAAGTAGTGGTTCTCATGATTTTAGTTCTTGTGTCTAAGTTCCCTTGGTTAGTGAATGTCTAACAATTCAACAGCAAAGCCACCAATGAGCTTTAAAAGCATGTCTGGGAAACATTTTTAAACAGGAATAGATCAGGGGAGGATAAGAATTGATTCCAATAACTTTTTGGCCTAAATTTAAAACCTTCAGGTTTGGGTTAAAAGGATCGGACCCTTTTTTCCCAGTTTTCACCTAAAATGACATACCCAAATCTAACTGCCTGTAGCTCAGGATCTGAAGCAAGGATATACATATTCTTGATACCATTTGAAAATAAATACTTTGAAGTTTGTGGAATTGTGAAATTAATGTAGGAGAATATAACACATTAGATCTGGTAAAAGATAATACAAAGAGAAACAAAACAAGCGTTTTTTTTGTACCATCTTTGAAATGCAAGAGAGGCCATCATGTATTATTCCAGCCCAGGTGCCATTTAGATTTTGGCCTCTAGATGGCAGCAGGGTATGTGCAAAGTTTTAGACTCATCCAATGAACCATTGCATATCTGTTCATAATGTTGTATCAAGACTGCTCAAATGTGCCTAATTGGTTTATTAATACATTTTCAAGTTCATAACTGTGCACTCTTCTCAAACAATAGCATAGTATTCTTTCACTAATAGCTACTGTTAATTGGACAGTACAGTTAGATTAACAAGAATTTAAGCTTTCTGCCCATATCAGATATGTCTGTTCTGGGAATTTTTTTGTTACTTACTACCTCATGCTAATCATATTAGCCTATGTTAGCTCACACCGATCCTGTAGAGGCTAAATGCAATATAACATATTAGAGTGAAACCCTCTGTATTTTCAGGTATTGTGGTGGCAGCATCATGTTATGGGTATGCTTGTCACCGGGAGGGACTGAGTTTGTCATGATCAAAATAAAGATGAAAGTAGCAAAGCCCAGGTAAAAAGTTAGAGGAGAACGTTCTAAATACCTAACCCTGCTGGACAATTTGGTTTTACTGTAGAAAATGTTCTTTAGGGGGAAGAACATGTTATGTAATCTCTTCTTTTTTTTTCACTTCAAGTCAGCAAAATCTGAACTGTGCAAGGGGTGTTTAGACTTTCACTTGGCACTGTAGGATGGCTTGTAGATATCTGGTCTTTTCAGGGCTGCCGTGAGAATCATGATCCGTTCGTCCCTAATCCGAGGGACTGGAGTGCCTTCCGCAGTACAGATTATGGATACACCCGCATGCAGGTGCACAACACCACCCACCTGTACCTGGAACAGGTCTCCGATGACCAGGTGAGCAGAGAGGGAAGTCCTCAGTTCTATAACTATGAAGTGGATGATCTTCTCCAATCTCTTACTGATATGTAATACACTTCATGGGGAAAAAAACAAGTCTTTGCACTGTTCATTCAGTTTTGTTGGCTCAGTGATAAAGGAGAATGCCTCTTTGTCGTTCAGTATGGTAAGGTGATCGACAGCATCTGGGTGGTGAAGGAAAAACACGGCTTCTCAGCCTGGTTCTGAAGACCCCTAGAACCCCAGCCAATTCAAATCAACATCTCTTCTCAGGAAATGCACTTTGAAACCTAATCATGGTAAACTGCACTGTTGACTGCTATCAAACCAATCATAGGAAAATTATTATTTTCCAAATAATGGAAATCTTTGCAAACAGGCCCATCCGTGGAGGACCATTAGGGATTAGACACACGTTTCAGATTGGGAGGAAAAGCGAATCTTCAGATTTCAAACTGTCTGCTCATATTTATGCTGTCTACTGTTGGTTATTCAAGCATCAAGATGAAATCAGTGAATTAGCTGAGCACAGTGGGAGAGGCCCAAACCTGAGGTGACAGTTATTTTATACAGTAGATCACAATCATAACTCTGTACATCTTAGTTTCATTCAAATGGACACAATGTGGTTAGTTTCCCCTGAAAAATGGTTGTAAGAGGCTTACATTTTATAACAGTCTACTCATATTGCTACCTAGATTTGTATGTATCTGTTAAATGTTTAACATAAAAAATGTATATTGTTAGTGAGAAAGGAACAAACAAACTGTTGTTTAAAGCACCAATAGAAAAATACTATGATTCAATGTAAATCGTCTTATTTTACTGTCTTGTTGTTAAGAATGGTACTGTAAAACAAGGCATCAGACTTTTAACTATATCAATAAATCCTGTCTTTCCAAGTGTATTTGAGTTTCTCCAGAAGCAGCAGGCACCCGCAGGCCATCTCAAACAAACAATGGGCTCCTTTAACTCAACCTGCCCTGAGTCCTCACAGGCACACTATGGGATAGTACCACCAGGCCATATCCTATCTGCTGCACCAAGCACGTTTTCCACTGGCCAAGACCTGGAAATATGTTAAAAAGATCAAGTCTCTCATCATTCCATCAAGATGACTGATCCTTACTTGGCGAGTCTAAAACGCTGCAGCCTCAGTTGACTTGTCCAACACAACAACAGTCAGGAGCTGCATGCTGACTGGGATGGTTACTGGCAGCCCACCAGCCCAACTCAATGTGTGTTTGAGCTAACAGACTCCAGCTGTTAAAATGCAGTACATGACAAAATAGGTACTGTACCGTAACCCGTACATAACCATTCTGCCAAGTGAATAAATAAAAAATAAAGTCCCTGTAAATTGAAAAGGTTTTACAACTCGTCACCTGGATCAACAGCCAAATGTTAAAAAAAGGAAGCCGTTAACATCACAGTATGGGGCTTTAAAGGTAGCTACACAGGAAGTTGAAGTTACACATTGCACACATGCAGTGGCTGCTGCGCTACTGGTGGTATTCAGTCACTACACGTAGGAGGTTGTTAATTTACTGAGCCCAACAGTAGCTCAGAGTTAGAGGTCGTCTGAGGCCTGGGTCATCGAACAGTACGTGCCCATTTCCTAGCCTAGTGCGCATGCCTCCTGTTAATTGCCAGTTTTACTACCTTACATTATCTGTCTTTGGTTGCAACACTCACTACCGAGTTCCATACTGCCTCTGGAAGCACTGTTTGTCGGGAGCTTCATGAAATGGGCTGATAGGGCCGAGCAGCACACAATCCTAAGATCGCCAAGCGTTGGCTGGAGTGGTGTAAAGCTCGCCGCCATTGGACTCTGGAGCAGTGGAAACGTGTTCTCTGGATTGATGAATCACTCTTCACTATCTGGCAGTTCAATGAACGAATCTGGATTTGGTGGATGCCAGGAGAATGCCTCCTGTCCCAATGCATAAAGTTTGGTGGAGGAGGAATAATATTTTTCATGGTTCGGGCTAGGCCCCTTAGTTCCAGAGAAGGGAAATCTTAACGTTACAGCATACAATGACATTCTAGATGATTCTGTGCTTCCAACTTTGTGCCAAAAGTTTGGGGAAGGCCCTTTCCTGTTTCAACATGACAATGCCCCCTTGCACAAAGCAAAGTTCATACAGAAATGGTTTGTCAAGACCGCTGTGGAAGAATTTGACTGGCCTGCACAGAACCCCGACCTCAAACCCATCGAACACCTTTGGGACGAATTGGAACACCGACTGCGAGCCAGGCCTAATCGCCCAACGTCAGTGCCTGACCTCACTAATGCTCGTGGCTGAATGGAAGCAAGTCCCCGCTGCAATGTGGAACGCCTTCCCAGAAGAGTGGAGGCTGTTATAACAATAGGGGGTAAAAAATCCATATTAATGAATGTTTGACGAGCAGGTGTCCACATACTTTTGGTCATGTAGCGTATTTCAGTCATAGTAGGTACATTTTACCTCAATAAAGTAGCTATTATCTATAAGTCAGTGCTAGTAAGAAAAGAAAAGAAGTGTGCATGTTAGTTAACAAAAGGCAAGGGCGTTAAAAAAATATATTGGGGGGGGGGGTGCTGTGGGATTATTTAAGATACTCTGAAGATAAAAGGCCCCTATGCCACTGTGTTCCTGTCCTTTGACCCTTTATCCAGTATATTGCGGAGACACTGTTGTGTGTGCTGAGGTGCACAAGGTACAATTTGTCGGGTGGAGGGAGACTGGTTGACTTGCTGTAAATGTATATCTTGAGACATTGTGTTTGTTTACTATGATTGATGACCACCATTTATAATCCTAGAAAGCTCTGATGTTTTCCCTCTCAATCATCTAACTGTAATGTATATTACATGAGAGGACAATACATAGATCTCATTTCAGCAGAGGGGGCTGCTTTGTAAGCACAACGTTCATGCTGTTAATGAGTGTATCACATGGTATTCACGTTTGTCTGTTGTTGACCTCATGTGTTTTTGTGAAAAATTTATCCCTTTCTAGGAAAAAACTAGCAGGGAGAAAATAACATGTCACTTCAGATCGCATGCCTATTTGTGAAATACGATGTGCTTATTACTGTCTACGGCAGAGACAGCAGGTTTGCGGTTAAAAGTCCTTTGTTGACAGAAGTAATTATTTCTGTATCTTGAACAAAGATGTTATTTTCTTGTGTGTCTTTTACGTTCCATTTTATTCACTATAAATGTGTTCAATACACGGTCATTTTTTGAATTCGTGGAATGTGCACTTTTACTTGGCAAAATAAAAGCAAGCTGGTTTGGCATAACAGAATCTTTGATCAGACACTAAAGACACTTTTAAATCAACCACTCCTAGTCCATGTTAGTATAGTGTGTTAGTAAAGTTGCTGTTTGCTTTGCCCTGCAGTGTAAGAAGTCAAGGAGACCTAGTGCCTTTCCTAGATCGGCTGACGGTTCCACGTAGCCTATAGGAAGTAGAGGTTGACCCTGCTGTTTGGCTTGTCTCAAATGAACACAATGGAATTCACCTTGTTAGTCCTAATCAGATTGCATGGCCCTGGAAACTATTAACAGGCCTTGCTTTAGGTTATGATGATATAGCACAGGATGTAGTACCTCCATTGTGCCATCCAGGTCATGACCTTCCTGGAGTCTTCAAGGTAACATATCTACTTCCATCATCACTCATTTTACCACTACAAGGTCATTAGTAATGACACATCTATACCCAAATAGTTGTCCTCTGGAGGCTGATGGGTTTAATTGTCTCCAGAGTGATGACCACGTAGAGATCCACGTGAGACTGGAAAGAAAACGTCTCCTTCTATTTAAAACAGCCGTCAAGAATCCCTGCTAGAACACTCTAAACTCTCCTCAGAATGGCACTGCGGTTAGTCCTCACTGTTTATCTATTTCCAAAAGAGTCTAAAGTAGTCCCTTCAACATCAAATTCCCCCTCGAGAGTCAACGTCTGTGGTATTTTTGCTCCACAGGAGATCAAGAGTAGAGCTGCTTGATCCAAGGATAGCCTGCTGCCATCCTCTCTGTGGACTTGGACCTGAACATTTTTAATGAATTCAAGCTCTCAGATGTTCCGTGAAGAAATTTCATCAAATCAGAACACTCAGTGTGCTTCCACAACCACAATGCCAGAGATACAGATGTAGGATCTTAATTTGATCACTCTTTTGTTGCTGAGAATTTTACTCCACAGCAGGAAATGCAAACTTGTAGTATATTCGAGGTTTAAAAAGGTTTCTAAAGTTTGTAATTTTGACTTTAAAATGTAAGATTTGATTTGCCCTACAAAGAAGTTATTGTATCAACCTGTACAAAGAATCCACATAATAATTCACATTTCCTGTTGCTGCAGGATTATTTTCCTGCTGTAGCAAACTGGCTCAAATTAAGATCCTATATCTGTATGAGAGATATTTTCCCTCTGCCCCTTATAAAGAGCCCAGGATGGTATGCAGCGCTCCACATCTCCCCACATTCCTGCTGTAGATCTTCTCTTAATAACAATACCACTGATTTACAGGACCCAAGAATGTGGTGTCAACAGGAGGAGCGCAGCACGAAAAGCTAACCTCCATAGTAAATCTGAAACAAACACAACACAGGGCTCACGGCTGGAAAAACGCTACGGCAGTCCTGTGTTTTTTCGTCTCGCACAACATGTGTAAGCAAAGTGTGTCTTGTCACATTCCAGCACATGGGCTCAGATTGTCTGGTTGCAACTCACATCATCAGAATGGGGTGTCAAGTTGAGATGACTAAACTGCTTGGAGTAACCCTAGATTGTAAACTGTCATGGTCAAAACATATTGATGCAGGTGTAGCTAAGATGAGGAGAAGTCTGTCTATAATAAAGCCATACTCTGCCTTAACAACACTATCAACAAGGCAGGTCCTACAGGCCCTAGTTTTGTCGCACCTTGACTACTGTTCAGTCGTGTGGTCAGGTGCCACAAAAAACAGAACAGGGCAGCACGGCTGGCCCTTGGATGTGCATAGAGAGCTAGTAATAATAATATGCATGTCAATCTCTCCTGGCTGAAAGTGAAGGAGAGATTGACTTCATCACTACTTGTATTTATGAGAGGTATTGACATGTTGAGTGCCCCCGAGCTGTCTGTCTAAACTACTGGCACACAGCTTGGACACCCATGCATACCCCACAAGACATGCCACAAGAGGTCTCTTCACAGCCCCAAGTCCAGAACAGACTATGGGAGGCACACAGTACTACATAGAGCCATGACTACATGGAACTCTGTTCCACATCAGGTAACTGATGCAAGCAGTAAAATTAGATTTAAAAAACAGATTATAAAAACACCTTATGGAACAGCGGGGACTGTGAAGCAAGACAAACATTGGCACAGACACAGGCACATACACACGATAACATACGCACTATACATACACATGGATTTAGTACTGTAGATATGTGGTAGTGGTGGAGTAGGGGCCTGAGGGCACACAGTGTGTTGTGAAAATTGTGAATGTTATGTAATGTTTTTAAAATTGTATCAACTGCCTTAATTTTGCTGGACCCCAGGAAGAGTAGCTGCTGTTTTGGCAGCAGCTAATGTGGATCCATAGTAAATACAGGGAGGGGGTGAGGGCCCTGGCGGAGTGGAGCCAGTAAAATAACCTCAACGTCAACAAAACAAAGGAGCTGATCGTGGTCTTCAGGAGACAACAGAGGGAGCACGCCCCCATCCACATCAACGGGACCGCATCAACCACCCAAGCCACGGTCTGCCACCCAAGCCACCACTCTATCATCCAGGAGGCGAGGTTGCTACAGGTGCATCAAAGCTGGGACCAAGAGACTGAAAAAGAGCTTCTATCTCAAGGTCATCAGACCGTTAAATATCCATCACTAGCTGGCTACCACTCGGTTACTTAACCTTAGAGGCTCCTGCCCTATGTACATAGACATGGAATCACTGGTCACTAATAATGGAACACTAGTCACTTTAATAATGTTTACATACTGTTTTACTCATTTCATATGCCACTCCGACATTGCTCGTCCCAGAGGCGCAACTTTCACTGTGGACGGGGGATACATTTCCCCGCTACATTCTGAAATTGCATTTTTGTCCCCCCCCCCCCCCCCCAAGTTTTAGCATTGGAATATGATACAAAACAAGGCAACAGTTTGCTTTAGGACCATGCGGACGCCTCCGAGCGGTCGGGTAGGGTGTTTGGATTGTTTATCCGACTGGATAAAAAATTATAATTATTATAATTATGTCCCCCCCACTTCTAATACCAAAGTTGCGCCCCTGGCTCATCCTAATATTTATATATTTCTTATTTCGATTATTTTACTTTTAGATTTGTGTGTATTGTTGTGAGTTGTTAGATACTACTGCACTGTTGGAGCTAGGAACACAAGCATTTCGCTACACCTGTAACAACATATGCTAAATCTGTGTATGTGACCAATACAATTTGATTTGGAACTACAATCACAGAATAATGAGGTGCAGGTCTGAGAATACACCAAGAGCCGACAGGAAGAGAGCACTTGTGCCAAGGAGCCTGTATTCAATTTATTAACTTTGAGCCTCGACACTAAAGGGCATAGGGGACTGTGTGACAACAGGGTATACTAGCAAACTGGCTGTTGTTGGCAGGCAGTACTGGGGCATGCCTTTTGGCATAAGAGGTCTCAGTTTGGGTCCATTTAACTCCATACGATTCTTGTTTAACAGCCTTCTCATTTCCAGTAAGAGTAGTCTGTGCCTGATGTTCTTCTCCAACCCAGCTAAATGTACAATCGATGCTGGAGACAGCTCGCCTATTCATTCTACTGCTACTCTTCTCAGGGCTGTGTCAGACACTGTAATATGGACATCAGTAAGAGAAACAGCATGGCATGGCTGGCACAACTCTAGGATTGGCACAGCTGACCAGTGCGTTCACAGAAAACTGCCACGGAGAACATTGCCCAGCTTCTTATGCCTTCTCCCTGTCCCGGTTTCTCCATGCCAGGCAGTCTCTCCGTCTCCTGTACCATTGGTTGAGGTAATGTTCTCACATAGGGCTTAAGGCATCAATGATAACTTTTAATGGGGAAAACCCTTACAAACAGGACAATAAGGCTGTTGATACTTGTCACAGTCAGACTGGGCATTACTGTAGTAGAGTACAGGGCTATGTGGAGGTGAACGGTCCACTGCTGAGGTGTCAGGTATAAAACCTCACTTTAACTCCATTTCAGATCTGAGCATTCCCCATCTAAAGGCCCCTGTGAGGTTTACACAGTGATATAGGGTAACATGAGGAGCCTTGTAAGTCTCCCATTTTAAAACCATCTAGATAGGATTGACCCTGTAAACAGTTTTAATGGACGCTATACAGTAAAAGAGTTATACATAGAGAAAACATTTAGTGGTTAAAAGAAACCACAGGCCCTGTGCTGTTTGGGATTTAGTAGGGAAGCTCTGCTGCCTGCCTGCCTGCCTGCATCTGACAGTGTACTCATCTTTTGCTAAATGGGCTAGAAACCGCTTAGTACCATGGGAGTGTTATGACAAGAAACAACATGACACCAGCCTGTTAAGCAGACATTAAAGGGTGTTTCAACACCTTATTCCTCATGGGGGGAATATGACTGGGCCCATTCTCTGGCAGCTTCAGACTCTCAGAGGGATCCCTCTCGGTGCACAGCGGCACAGCCATGTCAAGCAGGAGAGCTATTAGCTGCTCTAAGCCCCCACCGTTCCCCCTGAGGTCACATTACACTGCCTGTCATCTCAAACCCATTGACAACTGACCGTGTCTACAGGGTTGCTCTCTGCTGGCTGGGGATTATGGTGATGAGCACTCAAGAGTGACACTTACATAGAGAGGGCTGTGTTGGCTCTGTAGGCCTGGCAGCTTCTCACAGTTCGCAGGGGAGTCTGAGGCCTATAGGCTGGATTGAATTGCCTTCTAAACTTCCATGCCACAGCTGGGGCTTCTAAGGTAATATTCTACTGGAAAAGGGTATTTAGTTGTGGTTTTGTGTTTCCCACTGTCTCCCTCTGAGGGACCTCAAATAGCCCTCACCAGCCCGCTCTAACTGCAAAAACACAGATGTGCCACGACTGAATAAGTATTTGAAAAATATGTTGAGCAACAGCAGGCGTTTTTGTCATTACAGTACCTGATGTCCTTGGCCTTGTGACATAGTAAGGACCAGACACAGACAGGTCTGGTGGTATGCTGCTGCTGTCCGCTCTCTGTCTGTCTAGACCTGTACACTGCTGACATTGGATCTGTCTACTGAGACTTCTCAAAACCTTCAAAAATGTATTAATGACCGCTGACAAAAATACAAAATGTTTAGTTATTTCTATTAGTTATTGTTTGTCCCAAATAATGTGTGAGTCTTCGGGCTCTATTCAATCCACATTGTGGAAATTCAGCTTTACAGCGTGATTGAAATTTAAAGGCAATGTTCCTGCTTTACAGGAGACTGCATTCACGGTAACACTGCTTATGCCGGCTCAATTGGAAGTTACCTTTACATTTATTTCGCGGAATCTGCAATTCTTCAGCTGTAAAGTTTGAATAGAGCCCTTACTATTAGTTATCTCCAATGAATAAACTAGCAAACCATAAATTGTTACACCAATAAACACTCATTATGTAACCATATTCTAATCTTACAGAAATCATGAAACCCCAGAAAAACGGCACACCTATTAGGCCCTTCTCGTGATAAGAGGAACAGGTGTTTGTAGTTTCTGGCCTGTTTCACCACGAGAGGGAGAGAAACCTACATAATCATAGCTCGGGGTGTCTTTGCACTTCACAATAAGCACATTTATCTAACGATTAGATGGGTCCTGAGCAGATTTAAACAAATCATCCCGGTGGCCACTGGCTGTCTCACCTACTTATTTAAATAGACCCAGCCTGAAAGACTTAATAGCTATGCTAACAGTAGTCATGAGATGTGTTATCTGCTGAGGGTGATGTGCTGGGCTGGCTGTGCCATGGTGTACTGTGGTGTGCTGTGGTTGAGACTCAGAGCCCTGGGCAGAGTGGAGGGGGAATTTTGTGGCTGCCCTTTGCTTATTTAAGCTCAGGCAGAAAGGGGGTCTGTAAGATGGCTCTAAAGGACAGAGCCAAACTTCACTACTTGTTCTACCAGTAAACCAAAACCAACAGGGCACACGCGATGCACGTGGAAGTGTTTTCTCTGTCACCTCAACCTGTGCTTTTTTTCTCTCATATCATCTCAATTCTGTGTGGGAGAGCAGATACCGTACAGTCAAGAGCTGGGCCTGAAATTACTAGAATTATTTGAGGCAATTCATTTGCAAGTTTGATGTATTTGCCCGTCCAAGAGTAACAAGCGTTACTGTACATGTGCTGACCACCTGAGTTGGAAGACTACCTGAGCTTCATACAAAAGGACAGGAGGAACTCCAGAGGAGTTATTATGAATACACCAATACTGGCTTGATAGACTTCTTTGGCTACGGTAAAGGACAATGGATTGGCTGCTGCTGACCAGGGTAAAAAGAAACAGAACTGAAATACCTGCAGGATCTAACAATATGCAATATCACGCCTCTAATGAATCCAACCAAATACCTTTCTTATCAAATCAATATATTTGTACAGCTTATCACATATTGATGGCATCCTGATGGCATGCCATGGGAGGGACAGATTGGGATTGTCCTGGCCAGGCCAGATGTGGCCTGAGCTGGAGAGGTTCCACTGGCCTGCCCAGGAGCCCTCTGGGTAAATCTTATTATCAGTCCAAGGCAGCTCTCCCCATGCAGGCTTTTCCATGCAGCTCTTTCTCTAAAGAGCCCACGTGTTGATCATTAAGGGAACAGCACCTCTGGAATGTTCTCCAGCTGGCCCGGGACACTTTATCTGATAGAGACTGGGTCTGGTCTGGTGCTGTGTTATGATCGCACACAACTGGACCAGGCCGAAGCAGTGCAGAGGGTCAGGGGGACTGCTAGTCAGTTACTGTAACTCCCTCCCTCATGACCTCACATCTGTTGTTCATGCTTTAACCAAACACATTTTCTTATTTCTATGGAGCATTAAAACTATTTGTCACTTAGATTTTTCTTGGATTTCTTGACAACAGGTTGTTAATGTTATGAATCAAAACGTAAAAGGTATGACATATTTCCATGCATGACACATCCTCATAAAACAATTATGATCCCAGTTCAAACATAAAAAGGTGTAGTTGATGGTATTATTTCAGATATTATTGTAATAAATAATGGAGATTATTTCATTTGTTTGTGTGCATAAACTTTGTGTCAAAGTTCTTTTGGATTTGACTCCAGCACAAGAAAACAGAACGTTAAACTGCATTAATAAACCCTTCAAATCTGAAGACACAAATCACCTTTCCACTTTACAAAAACAAGTTTTTTTTTTCCAGGTCTTGCACATAATTGTTTAGCCACCCATTATATGTAATGCTGGGGTACAGAATGTTCCCATTTCTTGATTAAAATAGGAAAAGCGAATCCAAAGTTTGGACTGAGGAGTCCTGTGTTGAAGCCTTCATCAATTTCTCTGGCTGAGGTTTATTCAGTCTAGTGAAAAGCATGAGCTGGCGTACAACCCAAAAAGTTAGTAGAGGTGCTGACTAACGTCGAGTAAACAGTATGCTATTGAAATAAAGAGAATTGCACACTCTACATATAAGCTTTCAGTAATTTACTGGGTAAACCACCAACGTTTCGGCATCACAGTGCCTTCAATTCGATGTCCCTCATTTGCATATATCCACTGGGTGTATATGCATGCATGAATAAATTAATATAAAGGGGTGGAACAAAAAATTGAATCAAATAAAATGTTATTCGTCACATACATGTGTTTAGCAGATGTTATTGCTGGTGTAGCGAAATGCTTGTGTTTCTAGCTCCGACAGTGCAGTAATATCTAACAAGTAATATCTAACAATTTCACAACATATACCCAATACACACAAATCTAAGTAAAGGAATGTAATTAAGAATATATAAATATATTGACAAGCAATGTCAGAGCGGCATAGACTTAGATACAGTAGAATAGTATAGAATACAGTATATACATATGAAATGTAAACATTATTAATGTGACTAGTGTTCCATTTATTAAAGTGGCCGGTGATTTCAAGTCTATGTATGTAGGCAGCAGCCTCTATGTGCTAGTGATGGCTATTTAACAGTTTGATGGCCTAGAGATAGAAGCTGTTTTTCAGTCTCTCGGTCCCAGCTTTGATGCACCTGTACTGACCTCGCCTTCTGGATGATAGCGGGGTGAACAGGCAGTGTATCGACGGCCCTCAAAGAACTTCACTGGACTTTATGCAACAGGGTGGCAACCACCAAAAACTTGCTCTGTTTAGGCCTAACTGCACTCACCTGTGCATTTCTAGACTGCCTCATTACCATTGTTGTCACATACTCTTGCAGAATTCAACAAGTATATCAAGAAAAGGATACCCACGCATTTAAAATCAAAATGCTTGACTCAAGATTACACCTATCTATGTATAGTTTTCATTGTTTGCGAGATCAGATGTAATATCACTATAATCCAAGTTTTGATTTTGACCTTGGATCATCCAGGATAACACTAAAGAGGTTCAACAGCGTATGTCCTCCTGGTCAAAACAAGAGGACAACAATGGAACATTTCATACAATTTGATATGTTATCCTTAATGATTTTAAATGCATTGTATTCCAGATGTGTGGTTTAACTGTAATAAATAAATCAAATAACACAAATAAAATTCCTTTCCTGTGACCCTTAAAAAGTAGACAGATTGATCTTGTGACACAGCCAGTTCCATATCAATGTTCTGTTGCCGTAATGATTTACAGAAATCAATGAAACTCCATTGTCTTATGGCCTAAACTCACTAAAGGCGAGTCTGAGAGGCATGTGTGATTTATTTTAGAATGCATTATTTTGAATTATAATGACCCAACCGAAGCCGGGCGGTGGGTTGTCTGCTTTGATACCTCGCTCAGTTAGAACATGTTTCTATTTTTGTGTTTTATCGCTGGCACTGTAGTCACACAAAATAATAAATGTTTTGTCATTATTCACTTTTTTTCTTGCTAATTTGAATTGGAAGAAGTAGCTAATAGGTTGAGGCTTTACCATACCTGCTAAATTAGACCAATTCATCCACTTATGGAAACACAACATTACTATGAGCAAAGATGATTGGAGAAATTGACCATCCTGCTAGCATACAATCACTGCTCTGCTTGACCTGTCCTCTTCACCCGCCTTGCTCTGCTTGCTCCACACGGTTCTTGTGTAGCACTATATTGGATTACTTCAATATGGTATCCTTCTGTGTGGTAGGATACATTCCGAGTAAGGATTTTAGATTAGTCCCATGTACCAGGTAGTGCTGAGACTGCGGCTGACACCCATACATAGCTCCCGCCACACTACTTCCACCTCTTCCTTTTCTCGGCTCATTCCAGAGAGGATACACTTGGTAAGAGCTCTATGTTAGAGTGTATAAGGGCAGAAGTATACCCGCAGCTATTCAATAGCTTGGAGCAGCTAGGTAGCTAGCTTCTGCAACTGAGTGCTCTGCTGTCCGCCCCACTCGGTTTACTTGTGACAGTGTACCAAACTGGACAATACTAGGGCTGCGTTTCAAACTCATAAAAGACACACCCTCGTCCACTTACCCTCGCCTTATACCCTTGGGGAAATCCCTATCACCATCATGGACATAGGTCCAAAACGATTAGCCAAGCAACGTAAGCCCCTCAGCCCTCGTTTTTGATCGAGTTTGTGAGTGTACAATTATGTTCCCTTTGGGGCCTGAAATGCCCCATAATTCAATTTGCGATGATTGTACATCCGCTAAGAAAAGTCAGCTGAAGCTTAAAACCTCAACGTCAATATGGATAAATCAACATACAAGTGTAAGTAAAAACAAATGTAAAAAAGTTATAAATTTTGCTACTAATGCACATGATGGCACAAACACGTCTCGTAAAGTAATGATGTTTTTGTTTGGTGAGCTTTTGGAAATTGTAGAGAAAAAAAAACGGTCCTTCTTCAGAGGTTCCAGCTTGGCAAGCTAATGTTAGTTACTGTAGCTAATTCATTTGCTAGCTATCTTACAGTAGGCATATATTAATAATTATATAGTTAATAATTATATGCAATCATAATTGACTGTAGCGCATATAACGCACCCACAAGCTACCGTTGGCTGAAAACACAATCATCGCAGGTTGCACAAGTGACAATTTTCCGGCCAAGGGCGGTCCATTTAAAAATCATTCCTTCCTGATGACATCATGATACGTCATCAGAAGTGTCCACTTAATTTGAGGGCTGAGGGGATAGGGTGTGTCTTTTAACTGTTTGGAATGCAGCCTAGGTTTGTTCGACCAGCATTGCGGCGTTGAGTGATTGTCCTAGGCTGCAGTCCAAACATGTTTACCCCTTCAGCCCTTGTGCTAGCCACTTTCCCTTGGGGGATTCCCCGTCGAAACCGGATGCAGTTTGATTGCCATCTTAGCTGGAGGTCAAATTCACTAATGTTGCCCCCTCGGCCCTCGATTTAGCTGGAGGGAGCATTTCAAACTCAAAGTAGACAGCCATAAACCCTCAGCCCTTGAATGACGTTTTACGTTGTCACATCCAAGTTCGTCACATTTCAGAATTCCCAAATTATTTTATGAATCTAGCTACGTTTTATAGGCTCCCCACTACGAGACTAAGCCAATTTGCCAACGCTAAAATCAATGTCTATATTTTTAGCAAGCTAGCTTCATGCTTTTTTTCTGACATGTCAAAAATCTGATCAAATCAAATGTTATTAGTCACATTTCACCTTACAGTGAAATGCTTACTTACGAGCCCCTAACCAACAATGTAGTTTTAAAAATGACGGATAAGAATAAGAAATAAAAGTAACAAGTAATTAAAGAGCAGCAGTAAAATAACAATAGCAAGACTATATGCAGGGGGGTACCAGTTAGTTGAGGTAATATGTACATGTAGGTACAGTTATTAAAGTGACTATGCATAGATGATACAGACAGAGAGTAGCAGCAGTGTAAAAGAGGGGGAGAGGGGGGTGGGGTCAATGCAAATAGCCTGGGTAGCCATTTGATTTGATGTTCAGGAGTCTTATGGCTTGGGGGTAGAAGCTGTTAAGAAGCCTCTTGGACCTAGACTTGGTGCTCCGGTACTGCTTGCCGTGCGGTAGGAGAGACAACAGTCTATGACTGGGGTGGCTGGAATCTTTGACAATTTTTAGGGCCTTCCTCTGACACCGCCTGGTATAGAGGTCCTGGATGGCAGGAAGCTTGGTCCCAGTGATGTACTGGGCCGTTCGCACTACCCTCTTGTGCCTTGCGGTCGGAGGTCGAGCAGTTGCCATACCAGGCAGTGATGCAACCAGTCAAGATGCTCTCGATGGTGCAGCTGTAGAAATTTTTGAGGATCTGAGGACCCATGCCAAATCTTTTCAGTCTCCTGAGGGGGAATAGGTTTTGTCGTGCCCTCTTCACGACTATCTTGGTGTGCTTGGACCATGTTAGTTTGAGTGGACCCCAAGGAACTTGAAGCTCTCAACCTGCTCCACTACAGCCCCGTCGATGAGAATGGGTGCGTGCTCGGTCCTCTTTTTTCTGTAGTCCACAATCATCTTCTTTGTCTTGATCACATTGAGGGAGAGGTTGTTGTCCTTGCACCACAAGGTCAGGTCTCTGACTTCCTCCCTATAGGCTGTCTCGTCGTTGTCGGTGATCAGGCCTACCACTGTTGTGTCATCAAAAAACTTAATGATGGTGTTGGAGCCATGCCTGGCCGTGCAGTCATGAGTGAACAGGGAGTACATGAGATGACTGAGCACGCATCCCTGAGAGGCCCCTGTGTTGAGGGTCAGAGTGGCGGATGTGTTATTACCTACCCTTACCACCTGGGGGCGGCCCATCAGGAAGTCCAGGATCCAGTTGCAGAGGGAGGTGTTTAGTCCCAGGGTCGTTAGCTTATTGATGAGCTTTGAGGGCACTATGGTGTTGAACGCTGAGCTGTAGTCAATTAATAGCATTCTCACAAAGGTGTTCCTTTTGTCCAGGTGGGAAAATACTGTGTGGAGTGCAAATTGCAAATTGGAGTGGGTCTAGGGTTACAGGGATAATGATGTTGATGTGAGCCATGACCAGCCTTTCAAAGCACTTCATGGCTACAGACGTGAGTGCTACGGGTCGGGAGTCATTTCGGCAGGTTACCTTAGTGTTCTTGGGCACAGGGACTATGGTGGTCTGCTTAAAACATGTTGGTATTACAGACTCGGACAGGGAGAGGTTGAAAATGTCAGTGAAGACACTTGCCAGTTGGTCAGCCCATGCTCGCAGTACACGTCCTGGTAATCCGTCTGGCCCTGTGGCCTTGTGAATGTTGACCTGTTTAAAGGTCTTACTCACATCGGCTGCGAAGAGCGTGATCACACAGTCTTTCGGGAACAGCTGGTGCTCTCATGCATGTTTCAGTGTTATTTACCTCGAAGCGAGCATAGAAGTTATTTAGCTCGTCTGGTAGACTTGTGTCACTGGGCAGCTCTCGGCTGTGCTTCCCTTTGTAGTCTGTAATGGTTTGCAAGCCTTGCCACATCTGACGAGCATCAGAGCCGGTGTGGTAAGATTTGATCTTAGTCCTGTATTGACGCTTTGCCTGTTTGATGGTTCGTCGGAGGGCATAGCGAGATTTCTTATAACCTTCCGGGTTAGAGTCCCGCACCTTGAAAGCGGCAGCTGTAGCCTTTAGCTCAGTGCAGATGTTACTTGTAATCCATGGCTTCTGGTTGGGGTATGTACGTACAGTCACTGTGGGGACGATGTCATCGATGCACTTATTGATGAAGCCAATGACTAATGTGGTGTACTCCTCAATTCCATTGGAGGAATCCCGGAACATATTCCAGTCTGTGAAAGCAAAACAGTCCTGGAGCTTAGCATCTGCTTTATCTGACCACTTTTCATTAATCAAATCACTGGTGCTTCCTACTTTAGTTTTTGCTTGTTAGCAGGAATCAGGAGGATAGAATTATGGTTAGATTTGCCAAATGGAGTGCGAGGGAGAGCTTTGTACACGTCTCTGTGTGTGGAGTAACGGTGGTCCAGAGGTTTTTTCGCCTCTGGTTGCAAATTTAACATGTTGATAGAAATTTGGTTAAACGGATTTAAGTTCACCTGCATTAAAGTCCCCGGCTACTAGGAGCGCCGCCTCTGGGTGAGCGTTTCCTTGTTTGCTTATGGCGGAATACAGCTCATTCAATTTGATCTTAGTGCCAGCCTCAGCCTGTGGTGGTATGTAAACAGCTACGAACAGATGAATACAGATGAACACTCTCTAGGTAGATAGTGTGGTCTATAGCTTATCCTGAGATACTCTACCTCAGGCGAGCAATAGATCGAGACTTCATAGTCCGCCGCCCCTTGTCTTACCAGACGCCACTGTTTTATCCTGCCGGTACAGCGTATAACCAGACAGCTGTATGTTGATAGTGTCGTCGTTCAGCCACGACTCCGGGAAGCATAAGATATTACAGTTTTACAGATAGTACATATTACACATAATTACAGATAATGCAGCCTTGTTGATAAATTTGACCCTGGAAGTAACCAGAGATGTTCACTTGCTCCCTCGAGCTAATTTGAGGGCCGAGGAGGAAACATTTGTGAATTGGACCTTCACTTAAGATGGCAATCAAACTGCATCCGGTTTCAACGAAGATTCCCCGAGGGAAAGAGGCTAGCGCAAGGGCTGAGGGAATAAAAATAACATGTTTGGACCTCGGTCCAGGTCACTTGCGGGGTTGATATGAACCACAATTCAATGCAAACTGTAGTCACATGTCAAACTCTTGTGGCTGCAAAGTGTCAAATTGAAACAACATGGCTGCATTTTTGGGCATTTCAGAAAAAAGTATGAAGCTAGCGTGCTAATATATATATATATATATATATACACACACTACCGTTCAAAAGTTTGGGGTCACTTAGAAATGTACTTGTTTTTGAAAGAAAAGCACATTTTTGTCCATTAAAATAACATCAAATAGATTAGCAATACATCGTTGACATTGTTAATGTTATAAATGAATGTTGTAGCTTGAAACGGCTGGCTGATTTTTTATGGAATATCTACATAGGTGTATAGAGGCCCATTATCAGCAACCATCACTCCTGTGTTCCAATGGCACGTTGTGTTAGCTAATCCAAGTTTATCATTTTAAAAGGCTAATTGATCATTAGAAAACCCTTTTGCAATTATGTTAGCACAGCTGAAAACTGTTGTCCTGATTAAAGAAGCAATAAAACTGGCCTTCTTTAGACTAATTGAGTATCTGGAGCATCAGTATTTGTGGGTTCGATTACAGGCTCAAAATGGCTAGAAACAAAGTGCTTTCTTCTGAAACTCGTCAGTCTATTATTGTTCTGAGAAATGAAGGCTATTCCATGCAATAAATTGCCAAGAAACTTAAGATCTGGTACAACGCTGTGTACTACTCCCTTCACAGAACAGCGCGAACTGTCTCTACCCAGATTAGAAAGAGGAGTGGGAGGCCCCGTTGCACAACTGAGCAAGAGGACAAGTACATTAGAGTGTCTAGTTTGAGAAACATACGTCTCACAAGTCCTCAACTGGCAGCTTCATGAAATAGTACCCGCAAAACACCAGTCTCAACGTCAACAGTGAAGAGGTGACTCCGGGATGCTGGCCTTCTAGGCAGAGTTGCAAAGAAAAATCCATATCTCAGACTGGCCAATAAAAATAAAAGATTAAGATGGGCTAAAGAGCACAGACACTGGCCAGAGGAACTCTGCCTAGAAGGCCAGCATCCCAGAGTCGCCTATTCAATGTTGACGTTGAGACTGGTGTTTTGCGGGTACTATTTAATGAAGCTGCCAGTCACAGTAATATTACTGTTGGCTTCAATTTCCACTATTAGAATGAGTTTATGCTAGCTCCGCATAGTGAGATTAAACTGTTGTTTTTTAAACAGTTGCTGGGTTGCAATTGTTTCTGTTACACTATTTTACAGTACAGACAGTAACTATCATAGTTTCCCATGGACACTCACATCTCAGCTCGTTTACACTGTGCTCACTATAGTTCTGTTGCACTACTTTACAGTACAGACAATAACTATCCCTTAATTGGAAACTGACAGCTCTATTACACTACTGTTTTTTTCACACAGTTTGTGGCTGGGTTTACCATGGTTTTTCTGTTGCACTACTTACGGTAGGCTACATACAGTAACTATGCTAGTTTTCATTGGCTATCCTAGTTTTCCTTTGGAAAGTCACTTTAACAGTATGTAGCTGAGGTCACTATTTTTCTGTTGTACTTACAGTTAAGACAGTAACTATCCTAGTTTCTCCTGGAAACTCACATTACAGCTCTATTACACTGCTGTTTTCACACAGTGCGTAGCTGGGTTTACGATTGTTTTCTGTTGAACTACTTTACAGGAAAACAGTAACTATCTTAGTTTCCCTTGGAAACTCACGTCTCAGCTCTATAACACTGGGGGTTTCAGTGTGTAGTTGTGTTTACTATAGTTCTGTTGCACTACTTTACAGTACAGACAGTAACTATACTAGTTTCCATTGGAAACTCACATTACAGCTCTATTTCACTGCTGTTTTTCACAGTGTGTTGCTGGGTTAGTGCTCGATACATTTTCTATTACACTACTTTACAGTACATAGAGTAACTATCCTAGCTAGTTTCCTTTGGAAACTCACAACTCAGCTCTATTACACTGAGGGGTTCAGTGTATAGCTGGGTTTACTATAATCATGTTACACTACTTTACAGTACAGATAGTATCTATCCTAGCTTCCCTTAGAAACTCACATAACAGCTAGATTACACTGCTGGTCTTATGCAGTGTGTAGCTGGGGTTGTTACACTGCAGGGTATACACTACCCTTCTCTTCTTCCCACAGAGTTAAACTACCATTTCCAGTATGGCGTTTCACCTTGGGAAATGCAAGGTGTCCCTGCCCACAGGCAGCGAACCTCGTCTAAGAAGCGTGGCACTCGGCAGTCATCCTCAGGTGCTTGCCGCCGGCATTGGCAGCTTCTGTAAAGGATGTGAAATGGCTAGCTAGTTAGCGGGTACGCGCTAATAGCGTTTCAATCGGTTACGTCACTTGCTCTGAGACTTGAAGTAGGGTTTCCCCTTGCTCTGCAAGGGCCGCGGCCTTTGTGGAGCGATGGGTAACGACGTTTCGTGGGTGACTGTTGTTGATGTGTGCAGAGGAGCCCGGGTATGGGCGAGGGGACGGACTAAAGTTATACTGTTACACTTCTCACAGGCCCAAATGCCAAACTGAGAGAGGCGGTAGAGTCCCCATGGGTACCTCATGGGTACTGAATACAGTGATGGAAGGCTACGTCTTTTACTGTTGACATCCTGGTTGACTGAATGTTTCTGAAAGAGATGAAAGGACTGCCGACTTACCTAACATTCTGGCCAAGGGTTCTGTCTGACAGACACGTTAACCGGCCATTATAGTTGTCCACATACGCCCCTCTCCCTGTAGCAGGTGAACTAGGGGCTTCCCCCTGTGTGTTGTGCCCGGCTAGTGCGACGGACACTTACTTTTCACAGACACAGGCAATACAAAATCTTTACCAGTTTTTGTTTACTATGGGGAGGGAGTTCTGGGCCGGGGCCTATCCGACCAGACTCTCGCATTGCATGGTGGACACTGTTACTTCAGCGACGGTTCATCTCCCACGATTGGCACCCAAAACAACACAGACACCGTCAATTGTTGGTGATGAGTTCATGTTTGAGGACCCTATCGAAGTGGCTATCTCGCTCCTTCCTGTTAAAGGGGGTGAGCCTGCTTAGAGTCCACCGCAGAGAGCTGGTGTGCGCTTATGCCTCTCTGACGGGTTGGGGTGCCACGTTCAGAGGCATGGTGGCCAGCAGCCGCTGGAGCCCCTCATGGAGTGGTCCACACATTTGCTGGTGGTTTGCCTAGCTCTCCAGTAATTCCAGCCCTACCTGGTTGGGCAGCATTTTCTGGTCAAATGGATCGGGAGCTCTTGCCTTGGGCCCAGACCCACTTGGCATCGCTGCGAGCAGCACATATCCCTGGGGTCCTGAACAATGCAGCAGACATGCTCTTGAGAGACGGCCCGCTGGAGGGGGACTAGAGTCTACACCCTCAGGTGGTGCTACAGCTTTGGGACAGGTTTGGGAGAGCACGGTGGATCTGTTTGCATCTCAGTAGAACACGCATTGCCCCTGCTGGTTCTCGATGTTGGACCCTACAGGCCCTCTGGGTCTGGACACCCTTCGCACACGATTGGCTGGCAATCACGCTTTACTCTTTCTCAATATTTCCCCTGATCACAGCTCCACTAGACAGGGTCCTATTGATGGGCCACCAGCTGCTCTTGATAGCTCCATGTTGGCTGAGACAACCATGGTTCAGCCTTCTGTTTTCCCTCCGTTCCTGATCCCATGGCAGCTGACCCTGAGGCCCGACCTGCTCTTTCAGGCTGGCGGGATACTGTGGCATCCGGACTGCACCGCCTCCAGCTTCGGGCTTGGCCTCTGTGAGGCATTAGTGGACCAGTCTAGGCCTTCGGGACAATGTAGTGAACGTGTTGCGGAGCGCCATGGCTTCTTCCACCAATGCATCATATCAATTGTGGTGGGGTATATGCTGTACCTGGTGTGAGAGTCATATGTGCAAAAGGTTTTACGGTTTTCAAAGTAACTGAGCGGCATCCACATTGAGAGTGTATTTAGCTGCTATCTCGGCATGCCATGACGACGGCCCAGAGGGATCCATGGGTAGCTATCCATTGCTCTCCAAATGTATGTAGGGAGGTCGACATCTGTGTCCAGCAATAGCCCGCTCGGTGCCAAGCTGGAACCTTGACGTGGTGCTGTCAGTTCTTGCTAAGCCGCCCTTGAGCCCCTAGAGTCGATGTCTTTGAAGCACCTATCCATGAAGGTGGCATTCCTGTTGGCTATTACCTCCAATAAGAGGGTGAGTGAACTTCATGCTTTTTCAGTGAGTATTGAATGTTTTTCTAAATGGGTCCAGACAAGAGGAGTGTCACCCTCCTTCTTAACCCCTCACTCTTGCCAAAGGTCCTGTTTGACAGACATGTGAACCGGCTCTTAAATTTGGCCACATATGCACCTCCCGCAGCTGCGGGTGAGCTGGGTGTGGTCAGGGCCTCGGGTGAGCTGTGCCCGGTCAGGGCCTTGGACACTCGTTTGCTATGGTGAGAGAGTTCTGGGCCGGAACCTATCGATACAAAGACTCTCACATTGGATTGTGTACACTATTATTACAGCATATCAGCTGGGCAGCCGGCCTCTGCCATCTGCTGTTGTGGCACATTCTACTAGAGGAGTATCTACATCGTGGGCCCTGCTCCTAGGAGTTCCCCTCAATGATATTTGTGCCTTGGACAGTTGGGAATTTGTCTAGCACCTTTTCTAGGTACTATCAAATCAATGTTGCACCTGCAAATGAGGTCGGGACGGCCGTGCTGGGTGTTGCCTCCGCTTCCCTGAGTGGGGTTGGTGGGTCACAGCAACTATGCCTGCCATGAGCTCAATCCTACGGGACTTTGCTCTCTGTCTGGCCTTTAACTGGTATTGTGATACCATATTGGAGTGATCCAATATTACGTATGTAACCACGGTTATGTGATCTATTGGATCACTCCAATCCTCTTTGTCGGTGATCTACGGTGCCTTAAAAAAGGACACGAGGTGAAAGTAGTGCGGCGGAAGCTATTTAAGGGGGTCAGCCGCAGCACTACCCGGTACATGGGACTAATCTGAAATCCTTATTCAGAATGTATCCTGCCGCTCGGAAGGACACCATATTGGAGTGATCCAATAGCTCACATAACTGGTTACATTCGGAAAGTATTGAGATCATTTGACTTTTTCTACATTTTGTTACAGCCTTATTCTAAAATAAAAAAATCTGCAATCTACACACAATACCCCATAATGACAAAGCAAAAACAGGTTTTTGGAAATTTTAGCAAATGTATATATATTTTTTAAATGACATCACATTTACACAAGTATTCAGACTCTTTACTTAGTACTTTGTTGAAGCACCTTTGGCAGTGATTACAGCCTCGAGCCTTCTTCGGTATGATGCTACAAGCTTGGCACACCTGTATTTGGGGAGTTTCTCCCATTCGACTCTGAAGATCCTCTCAAGCTCTGTCAGGTTGGATGGGGAGCGTCGCTGCACAGCTATTTTCAGGTCTCTCCAGATATGTTAGATCGGGTTCATGTCCGGGCTCTGGATGGGCCTCTCAAGGACATTCAGAGACTATTTCAGCCACACCCGTTGCTGACAGGGGTATAAAATCGAGCATACAGCCATGCAATATCCATAAATAAACATTGGCAGTAGAATGGCCTTACTGAAGAGCTCAGTGACTTTCAACATGGCACCGTGAAAGGATGCCACCTTTCGAACAAGTCAGTTCTTAAAATTTTTGCCCTGCTAGAGCTGCCGTGGCCAACTGTAAGTGCTGTTATTGTTAAGTGGAAACAATCTAGAAGCAACAACGGCTCAGCTGAAAAGTGGTAGGCCACACAAGCTCACAGAATGGGACCACCGAGTGCTGAAGCACATAGCGTGTAAAAATCGTCAGTCCTTGGCTGCAACACTCACTACCAAGTTCCAAACTGCCTCTGGAAGAAACCTCAGCACAATAACTTTTCGTCGGGAATGGGTTTCCATTGCCGAGCAGCCGCACACAAGCCTAATATCACCATGTGCAATGCCAAGCGTCAGCTGGAGTGGTGTAAAGCTCGCTGCTATTGGACTCCGGAACATTGGAAATGTGTTCTCTGGAGTGATGAATCACGCTTCACCATCTGGCCGTCCGACGGACGAATCTGGGTTCGGTGGATGCCACGAGAACGCTACCTGCCCAAATGCATAGTGCCAACTGTAAAGTTTGGTGGAGAAGAAATAATGGTCTGGGGTTTGGACTAGGCCTCTTAGTTCCAGTGAAGGGAAATATTAACGCTACAGCATACAATGACATTCTAGACAATTTTGTGTTTCCAACTTTGTGGCAGCAGTTTGGGGTTGGCCCTTTCCTGTTTCAACATGACAATGCCCCCGTGCACAAAGCGAGGTCCATACAGAAATGGTTTGTCGAGATCGGTGTGGAAGAACTCGACTGGTCTGCACAGAGCCCTGACCTTAACCCCATCAAACACCTTTAGAATGAATTGGAACACCGGCTGCGATCCAGGCCTAATCACCCAAGATCAGTGCCTAACCCCACTAATGCTCTTGTGGCTGAATGGAAGCAAGTCCCCGCAGCAATGTTCCAACATCTAGTGGAAAGCCTTCCCAGAAGAGTGGAGGCTGTAATAGCAGCAAAGGGGGGACCAACTCTATATTAATACTCATGATTTTGGAATGAGACGTTCGATGAGCAGGTGTCCACATACTATTGGTCATGTAGCGTACTAGCCGGTTCACCTTCTTAGGTTTGGAATCCCACTTGAAAAATGACAGTTGACTCGCTATACGCTCTAGATAGAAAACATATGCAATTTGGAGCGTTTATCTATAAAATATCACATTATTTTCACTGAAATATATTAGGTCTCAATTTAATATACAAATAGTTTGATTTAAATAGTAATTGATCATTTTAACATGACTTTCTCTTTTACTTATAGCTTGCTCAGACAGTTTCACCACTACCACCACCATGTGAGTTTTCTTGTTTTCCCTTACAGCTTAGACTATAGGGAGCACAGGAAACACACACACACACACACACACACACACACACACACACACACACACACACACACACACACACACACACACACACACACACACACACACACACACACACACACACACACACACACACCTAGTATCTCACTGTATTTCTTTACCTTATATTTCTAACAGTTTAGCAGAAGGCCACCACACCACATTAGAGTTGGTAAGTGCATGAGAAAACAATACATTTACTAATTCATCTTTTTCAAAAAAAATTGTCTCATTTGGAGCTACAGTAAAAGGTGAGTAGGTTGTCTTTTACTACTACAATATATAATTTGAACTAATTTGTCGCTGTTTTTCATGTAACACACAAATATTTTGCAGGTATATTCAGAACTTTTCCCCTCTCCTCTCTCCTGTCCTCCCCAGTTAAGACAGAGCCTGTAAACAACAGTGAGAATGACTACCACAGAAGGCAGCACTAGACAGCCATGCAGGCAGCGGTAACACCACACACAGTTTCAGTCTCTCATTTCTCCCTTTAAAACAGAGCCTAACACACATGCATACTCACAGATGTTGTTGGTGTACCAGCCATATTAAAACCAACTATCACCAAGTTTACAATTGCAGACAGACGTTTCCCTTCACACCAACACTCATAAGCTGTTCATGTGATGTCACCATTACTCTCTGTTACAAAATACAGTGCCTTCGGAAAGTATTCAGACCGCCTTATTCAAAAATGTATTAAATCGTTTTTTTCCCCTCATCAATCTACACACAATACCCCATAATGACAAATCAAAAACAGGTTTATAGAATTGTTTGCTAATTAAAAAATAAATAAATATCACATTTACGGGTCAGAGTGGGTCAGAGTGTCACGCCCTGACCTTAGAGATCCTTATTTATTCTCTATGTTTGGTTAGGTCAGGGTGTGACTCGGGTGGGAGATTCTATGTTTTCTATTTCTTTGTTGTTTTTGCCATGTGTGGTTCCCAATCAGAGGCAGCTGTCTATCGTTGTCTCTGATTGGGGATCATATATAAATTGTGATTTTCCGTTTGGGTTTTGTGGGGAGTTATTTTCTGTTTAGCTGTTTTGTTGCCTGACAGAACTGTTCGTTTTCGTTTTCTACTTTGTTATTTTTGTTGCGGTGTTCAGTTTTATTAAAAATCATGAACGCCTACCACGCTGCACCTTGGTCTCCTTCTTCAACCCACGAGAGTCGTTACACAGAGAATTAATCTAAACTCAGCAAAAAAAGAAACAGCCCTTTTTCAGGACCCTGTCTTTCAAAGATAATTCGTAAAAATCCAAATAACTTCACAGATCTTCATTGTAAAGGGTTTAAACACTGTTTCCCATGCTTGTTCAATGAACCATAAACAATTACTGAACATGCACCTGTGGAACGGTCGTTAAGACACTAACAGCTTACAGACGGTAGGCAATTAAGGTCACAGTTATGAACACTTAAGACACTAGAGGCCTTTCTACTGACTCTGAAAAACACCAAAAGAAAGATGCCCAGGGTCCCTGCTCATCTGCGTGAACGTGCCTTAGGCATGCTGCAAGGAGGTATGAGGACTGCAGATGTGGCTAGGGCAATAAATTGCAATGTCTGTACTGTGAGACGCGTAAGACAGCGCTACAGGGAGACAGGATGGAAAGCTTATCGTCCTCGCAGTGGCAGACCACGTGTAACAACACCTGCACAGGATCGGTACATCTGAACGTCAAACCTGCGGGACAGGTACAGGATGGCAACAACAACTGCCCGAGTTACACCAGGAATGCACAATCCCTCCATCAGTGCTCAGACTGTCTGCAATAGGCTGAGAGAGGCTGGACTGAGGGCTTGTAGGCCTTTTGTAAGGCAGGTCCTCACCAGACATCACCGGCAACAACGTCACCAATGGGCACAAACCCACCGTCGCTGGACCAGACAGGACTGTCAAAAAGTGCTCATCACTGACGAGTCACGGTTTTGTCTCACCAGGGATGATGGTCGGATTCGCGTTTATCGTCGAAGGAATGAGTGTTACACCGAGGCCTGTACTTTGGAGTGGGATCGATTTGGAGGTGGAGGGTCCGTCATGGTCTGGGGCGGTGTATCACAGCATCATCGGACTGAGCTTGTTGTCATTGCAGGCAATCTCAATGCAGTGCAATGCAGGGAAGACATCCTCCTCCCTCATGTGGTACCCTTCCTGCAGGCTCATCTTGACATGACCCTCCAGCATGACAATGCCACCAGCTGCTCGTTCTGTGCGTGATTTCCTTTAAGACAGCAATGTCAGTGTTTTGCCATGGTCAGCGAAGAGCCCAGATCTCAATCCCATTGAGCACGTCTGGGACCTGTTGGATCGGAGGGTGAGGACTAGGGCCATTCCCCCCAGAAATGTCCCAGAATTTGCAGGTACCTTGGTGGAAGAGTGGGGTAACATCTCACAGTAAGAACTGGCAAATCTGGTGCAGTCCATGAGAAGGAGATGCACTGCAATACTTAATGCAGCTGGTGGCCACACCAGATACTGACTGTTACTTTTGATTTGACCCCCCCTTTGTTCAGGGACACATTATTCCATTTATGTTAGTCACATGTCTGTGTTACTTGTTCAGTTTATGTCTCAGTTGTTGAATCTTGTTATGTTCATACAAATATTTACACATGTTAAGTTTGCTGAAAATGAATGCACTTGACAGTGAGAGGACGTTTCTTTTTTGCCGAGTTTAGTTACTCCACAATACTTATCTAAATGACAGTGTGTCACAACTTCCGCCGAAGTCGGTCCCTCTCCTTGTTCGGGCGACGTTTGGCGGTCGACGTCACCGGCCTTCTAGCCACCGCCGATCCACTTTTAATTTTCCATTTGTTCTGTCTTTGTCTTATCACACCTGGCTTCACTCAACCTATTACTTGTTTATTATTTAACCCTCTGTTCCCCGTGTGTGTTCGTGAGTGATTGTTTATGGTAATTCGGTCTGTGTTTGTGGGCTATCATTGTTGCCTTGTATATTTGTATTTTTTGAGTAAAGTACTTGAATTACTCATATCTACTGTCCTGCGCCTGACTCCCTACACCAGCTACACATAGAACCGCTACACAGTGAAAAGAAGGAAGCCTGTACGGAATAAAAATATTCCAAAACATGTATCCTGATTGCAATAAGGATAAAGTTACCCTAAAGTAAAACTGCTACAAGTTTGGCACAAGTAGTTATTAACAGTTGACATTAGAGTATATGGCAACAGGATGGACAGTCATTTATAACACCCATTATAACTAGTTTTATAACATCTTATGTTGTTACTCATAACTATTTTTATTTTATTTATTTTTTTACCCCCCTTTTCTCCCCAATTTCGTGGTATCCAATTGTTAGTAATTACTATCTTGTCTCATCGCTACAACTACCGTACGGGCTCGGGAGAGACGAAGGTCGAAAGCCATGCGTCCTCCGAAACACAACCCAACCAAGCCGCACAGGCGGCCGGCTGCGACAGAGCCTGGGCTAGAACTCAGAATCTCTGGTGGCACAGCTGCGATGCAGTGCCCTAGACCACTGCGCCACCCGGGAGGCCCACTCATAACTATTTAAAACTAAATATGACAGTTTATGACAAATGTTATGTGTTTTATAGGTGTTATAAAGGCTTTATTAATTCATACATTAGGAAACCTACAGTAAAGTGTTACAGAGGTTTCTCCAGCAGCAACATATGGAGGGTGCTGCACAGAAGTCCACTGCACTACACTTGCGTAAGTGTATTTGATTTACAGAGCGTAGTGACACTGACACTGACCCTTACTCTAGCACTAATCCTAATCCCAGGCCCAAATCGCAGATCTGTCGTCATTGAAGTCCAAAATCTGTCTTCATTGTAAAAAATATCCCGACCTACGGTTTGCAATGTTCAGAGTCTGCAAGAAGAGCCCTGTGGCTTCATGCTATTGGGTGTGGGAGAGTGGGAGGTGTCCAAGTAGGCTACACATAGCTACGTGTGTGGAAAACAGGATTATTTGGGAAATCGTTCTTCTTGCAAAGCATGTAAACGTTTTAATCAAGCTATTATATTAATCTGACTATCCACAATAATCACCTTATTGTCTGCATGTAACTGTACTCAATTATGAAACGCAGGTTGCTGTGCTCTGTGCCTGTGTTTGAGTGAGTGCACATGTGGGGGAGGGGGACATTTCCAGAGAGCGAGGGAAAGTGAGTGGGAGATGAGTGGAGTAAAGTTTTGAGTTTCAACTTCATTCATTGGAGTTATTATTTTTTTTTTATCAAACTTGGTTCGTGATTGGGCTACGAGATGGTCATGTCTAGACTGGATACATATTTTTTCAAACTTTCAACTTCCCCTTTCGTTTTCTGCGTTCACAAAACACAGGAGATTTTCTGTTTGCACAATCCACTTTTAGACTTTCATCTGAGTATGGCAGGTAAACTAAGCTTTACACTTTAAATGCATCATTAATGTCAGATGTTGCTGAGAACAACTGGGAAACATTGTCTTTCATTTGTGTACAATGTATCATAGCAATGTAAAGGGAGAGAACGCACTCAACTCTCATGAGTGCTTTAAAAAAAATGTGTTGTATCGTAGCAAGTAGCATGTTCCACTTGTTTGTGTGAATGTGATAGAGATGTGTGCACCACTCATATAATATTGGCACTGAAATGAAAGAGCTTAAAAGTTTAAGACTTGTTGTAAAGTACTAGTAAAGTACTAGTAGTAAAAATATTTGGTCACACTTTATTTGGATAGTCCCATATAGATGATCTACAGATGGTCATACTATCAACAAACTATATGTTGTTGATACGTGATTTTCTTCTGTAAATTTTGTAAATGTTTGCAATAGGATTTACTTTGATACTTTTTTCCAGGTTACGGTTAAGGTTAGAATTAGGGATGGGTTAGGGTTAAGTTTTGGGTTAGGGTAAGGATTAAGGTTAGGGTTAGTGGATAGTTAGTTGAAATGTTGTTGACAGTTATTGAACATCTTCTGAAAATCTACAAACCATCTACTTGGGACTATTCAAATAAATTGTCCCAAAAAATTCCTCTAATATGTTTGTTCTACACAATGATTGAGTTTCCTGCCCAACTTCATTGCAGACAACTCCGATATTACAATGCCTGGATAGGTATTTAACATATCAGCTAACCACATAATTTGATATAGCAATCTGTTGCCGGACTGCACAGTTGATGACGTGGCACACAACAATTGGTTTATGGAATGCAATATAGTTGGGCAGGAAATCAACCACTATATAGTATCTCAATCTGAACATGCTGCTGAATGCAGGCCTGATTTTATATTCGTCCAAACTCCTTTACTGTATAATAACCATTCTTTCTTTTTTTCTCTCTCTCTTTCTGCGCAGCCCAAGAACTAACATTGGCAAGGTGGCAGATAGTGAATGATTTGAATGAGCCTAATATCAAGGCTATATGTGACAATTTACTACAAAAAAATGTGATCAATAAATTTGAGAGGGACTCCATAACACATAGGATGCTAGACAGGGCAGATATGGCACGACAACTTGTGGACACTGTTATCAGCAAAGGTAACAACGCCTCCACATTAATGATAGAAGCACTGAATCAAGTTGACCAACACCTCTGCAATGAGATCGCGAGAACCCTTGCGCTGGCCAATCACACTGGAGTCCAGGCTGGTGCTCAGGGTGCTCCGGATGCACCACCAAGTAAGGCCAAAGGAAGTTGGAAAAACTGTGAAACTATCCAAAATGGTGTCCTTGTCATCCACAGTAGTGGTTAGCTATACCTATTTCTTTACCCTCATAAGTATCTCTGTAGACATTAACGTGGGCACCACCATCATTTTAACCAGTCCATTACTTTATTAAGGCCACACCCAAGAGCCAACGTGTAATTTCTAACACTATTATGACTGCAATCTGAATGCGTTCTACATTTTTCTTCCTACAGATTATGATGATTTGATATGAGAATGACTGAAGAGAAAGACAACAGAAGTCACAATTTGTGCTTGGACTCCAGACAACCAGATGACAATGGTGTTGTTTCAGAAACTAACTGTATCTTGATAATGGCAGTGCTACCGTTGGGCTGAAATGTTGGTGGTTTACCCAATAAATTACTGGGAGCTTAGTGTGCGACTCTCTTTTATATTTATTTTATAGCCTGAGGTTTATTCAGTGACAATACAATTAGGGCTCGGTAAGACTTTACTGTAGGTGTCCTTATGTATGCATTCATAAAACCTTTATAGCATGTCACACCCTGACTTTAGTTATATTTGGTTTCTTTATTATTTGGTTAGGTCAGGATGTGACAAGGGTGGTTTGTTTAGTTTTTTTATATTGTCTATGGGTTTTTGTATTGTCTAGGGGTAATTAGGTTTATGGTGGCCTGGATGGGTTCCCAATCAGAGACAGCTGTTTATCGTTGTCTCTGATTGGGGAGCCTATTTAGGTTGCCATTTTCCAAGTTGGTTTTGTGGGTAGTTGTCCTTGTTTAGTTGCCTGTGAGCACTACGTTGGCTTCACGGTTCGTTTTGTTGTTTTGTGAGTTTGTTAAAGTGTTCTTTGTTTAAATAAATGAAAGAATGGATTCTAATCACGCTGCGCCTTGGTCCACTCCTTTAAACGGCCGTGACATAGCATCTATATAATACATTATAACACTTGTCATAGTTGTAATAAGGAGTTTTAAATAGTTATGAGTAACAACATAAGATGTTATAAAACTAGTTGTAATGGGTTTTATAGATCAGTGGTTCCCAAACTGTAGGATGGTACCCACTTGTGGGTCGCTGCATGGGTCCAGGTGGGCCACAAGATCACAGTTTGGTGCATTGCAACAACAACAACAAAAATACTTTTTATAATAGCCTATGATTTTTGAGAACTTACAATCACCTAAATAAAAGCTACAGTAGATCAAAGGTAAAAGTAAGCAAGTATAGTGGGGGCACGCCGTACCGGTAAAACGTGAGCCGATCACAATAATGTGAGCCGATCACAATAACACAAAATGCCAAGAAAACTAAAGGCTATAACACTATTATGTATTCTTCCCGCATGTAAGTAACATGAAACATTTGCAAATTGACTTGAAACCAGGTGGAATACGCACCAAATTGCGTTGTGGTTCTACGAGAACACTTACATTTTGCCAAGGCGGCGATGAATGGCCAAGACCTAGACGCACAGCCAAGGCCGAGAAGTGTGCGGGCAGCAGTGGATGCATCAATACAGTAAAATGCTTACTTACTAGCCCCTAACCAACAATGCAGTTTTAAAAAATATGGATAAGAATAAGAAATAAAAGTAACAAGTAATTAAAGAGCAGCAGTAAAACAACAGTAGCGAGACTATATACAGGGGGGTACCGGTACCGAGTCAATGTGCGGGTGCACCGGTTAGTTGAGGTAATATGTACATGTAGGTACAGTTATTAAAGTGACCCTTTGTAGCCTTGCGGTCGGAGGTCAAGCAGTTTCCATACCAGGCAGTGATGCAACCAGTCAGGATGCTCTCGATGGTGCAGCTGTAGAACCTATTGAGGATCTGAGGACCCATGCCAAATCTTTTCAGTCTTCTTAGGGGGAATAGGTTTTGTCGTGCCCTCTTCACGACTGTCTTGTTGTGCTTGGACCATGTTAGTTTGTTGGTGATGTGGACAACAAGGAACTTGAAGCTCTCAACCTGCTCCACTGCAGCCCCATCAATGTGAATGGGGGCTTGCTCTGTCCTCTTTTTTCTGTAGTCCACAATCATCATCTTTGTCTTGATCACGTTGACATTTAGCACTAATCCTAACTCCAGGCCTGAGTCCAAAATCCGCCTTCATATTTGTTTCTTTTTTGTTTAGCAGCCATTTGTCTGGAGAGCCTAGAAGCCTGGTATGACTGGTAACGTTTCCTCACATTCATATAGACTGTCCTCTCGATTGACATTTCACCTATAGTGACAATGTACCCACACAACCTAGCTCATTGGAGAAATGCATTCTAAATCCACAACCTCCATGAACTTCTCAATCCAGATATTTAGACGGAAACTTTCTAGACAACTGGCTCAGCTTAATAGAGCTGGGACACAATAGCCAGTGATGATCACAACATCTCGCTTTAGACATGCTCATTCTGCCGGGAGTAAATAAAACAAGCAGAGCCAATAACAATGTGGTCTACGTCTGCACCGCAGAAGCATCCTTGTCAATAAGACAGCAGATTAAATAGTTTTAGAGATGGATGCTGTCTGTCTTTCCTGTTGGGGTTATCGTCAAAGGTTAAAGTGTTGAAACCATTTACCTATTTTTCCCCTTTTATTCTATAAAGCTGTAATAAAGCTGTTATTCTGCTCAGGCTGTCTGTCTGCCTGTCTGTCTGGACAAACCTGATTCTGCCTCATAAGAGACCTTCATGTGAAAAACATAGCACAGATTTTCTGTGGACTGATGTAGACAGATGAACAGTTTGCCCTCTATCTTTTAGCAGTGAGAATAAATCATGCAGAACCTACAATTTGGAATGTAAAGGATGAGACATTATGGATATTGACTGGGCAGCTTGCAAGATGTGAGGCTGTGCAGACACTCACTGTGTTTCCCCTTTAAAGAAGCTGCTGGACTCTGGCTATCTCACACTATTACATCAGCAAGCCCACGTCTAAGCATACAGAAACCTTCTGGCTGATATAACCAAGTGGAATAAGCTGTAGTCGGACTTCAGAAAGTGCCGTCAGAATTAAAATAGGCCTCTCTGTCTGTGTCATGTCTCCTCATCTCACACAGTGTTCTCAAAGAAGAACACACAGTCTCTGTGCTAGTGTGCAAGTCTATGCCTTGTCCATTTCCCAATTCTCAAAGACACTTTGTGTGTTCTTCTTCTAGCACAATTTTCCCTTTTATTATGAATTTTCATTGTGACTGCAAGAGACCACAAATGCACATTGCCAATATTCAATCAGTTCCAGAGGAATTAAGCTCTGGCAGAGGTTTTCACACGACAAATGTTGACTATAACAGAAATAACTACGACTGCTCGTCTCTGAACGTAACTTGTTTAAAAAGTCCCACATTAGGAAAGACAAAGCATTTGTGCATTTGATATCGCAAAACCATAAGACAGCCCTGACCTGGATAGGACCATTGACGTGGGCGCTGAGGGTGGGTGTGTGGAATATCAGCTCATACAAGACAAAGCATTTGTGCCTTCGATATTGCTCAACCCTAAGACAGCCCTGACCTGGATATAACCATTGACGTGGGCGCTAAGGGCGGGTGTGTGGGTTATCAACTCACACACTTGTCAAGCACACAGATGTGCAGCGGGCTCTTCAGTTTTACAGCCATTTGCACAGTTGTTTATGGTCCACACTAGTCACCCAGCCCAACACATAGATGATTCACTCCTTTGTGCTCTGTGACTCCAACACCCTCTCCTCTCTTTTCTTCTCCTGTTATGGAGCTCTGATTGCTATCTAAAGCCTTGCCAGCTCGACCTCTGTTCCTCTGTTCCCAGCAGTTAGCTGGGGGATCATATTCGTCTACAGAGCTTTGTGAACACGCAACCAAATAAGCACACATACAAAAACAACAAAATACAAAAAAGTACAATCCATTCCATCTGATTGTAATAATGGTTCATAGTAATTATATCAAGGTAAGACCTTTCCAGTACATTCACAGGTACCATCTGTTCAAAACAACCTCTGCTATTTTCTTCTTTAGTATTGTATTATATCATGTGAACCATACCATCGATAAAATCCCACTGTGCATTTGCTCTGCAATGGATCAGCACATGCTGATTGGTGGTTTTGGAATGCGAAGAACTGGTCCTTTCTGGTCCAATCTAAATAAAAACATTTGAGCAACCCTCAGTGAGGAGATGTGATCCCTTCAAATTGGTCCCACATCGCTAAATATTTACAAAGTGGCCAAGCTGAGGTATCAAATAAATCTGTTTCCAGGAGGGTGGGGCTGCTGTTACCGGGGTGTTAAGGAGGAACATATGATGGGACAGAGATGTTTTGGGCAAAGGGTTCCGATTCTCATCGTTTCTCAGACAAGATGGGAAGAGGAGTGCAGATGTTTAGGCTTGGTCTGCTACCCTGAGGTCTCATATCCCTTTGTCAGGCGGCTCCAGAAGGCATATGAACTGCTAGTGATGTCTATATTACGCAATACAAACCTTGCTGGACTGCTCTGACGGTTGATATCTCCAGGGATATCAAAGGCCTGGTCAACTTAAGACCATATAGAGTAAGGTTGTGGGTGGCTCAGTTACATACAACAGCAAGAGAGACCCTGCATAACACAAGTAGGGGAAAAGGGCCTCAGAATTCCCAATCACATCCTCAGAGGCCTCTCTGGGAGCTTCTCTTCAGAGGAGACTGTGGAAAGGCATCCCTATAGATTCCTTATGAGTTGAGGAATGATTTCCATCACTTCTGCACAGTATATAATAATATAATATAATGAAAGCAGTCAGTGAAGTCAAATGAGGGGAAAAGTTAGTCTGGCCTTTGCACAGAAACATGGTCTCATACATGCCTAGGAGCCAAACGCTACACTGCCTAGTACAGTATGAGTGAGTCTATCCTGCAGGACCCAGAAAACCTCCCTCCAACACTTAATAATACCACTGTGGACCAGCAGTACCAAGGTATTGTAGCAAATTGGGAATATTATTAGTGAGTTGCAGCTGTTAGATGATATATTTTTTGTAGTCATTATCAACACTGTTAGATAATAATGGATGCATTATGTTTTACACTCTTTTCCTTGGTAACTAGTAGCTGTTGGCGCTGATTATGTGAAGTGTTTTGTAGGAGAAGGCGCTTGCCTGGTATCCAGAACTACCAAAAAGTGTTTATGGAAACAAAATACATTTTGGCCTGACTCTGTAAACTTGATAATCAAATAATGATGTGTACCCACAGTGCAATGCGGGTTTCTCTGTATAATGTGGTTTCTCTCAATAGTAATCAACACAATTGAGCATTTTGCTGTTGATTCAATACAATCAGTAGTATTTAAACACTCTGAATGGGTTTGCAAAGAAAACGGACAGACTACCTCTTTGGCATCACAAATAAATGATTTTATTCACATGCTGGTTATGTGGATAAAGACATACTGCTGTTAGGCCTTACTTTTCTCATTCAAAAATAATACAACTGTGAATAGCAAAATTAAAGCTAAAATTGAGTCAGATAATAACTACTTGTATACCATTTTCAGGGTCTTCAATTTATTCAAGATTGCATCACAGATGCACAACATATTTCTATCAGCATAGACAAACTGTTTTCAACAGTTTGTCTGTGCTTGGGGTTTTATGGTTGGGTTATGGTTTTTAAGAAAGCCAAGGAGCAAAACAATGGTGACAGGTCATAGCCTAAATATTGACCTTATTCATGCCAATACTGACTTCTGCAAATAGAGCAAGATTCCAAGGAAGATAGGAATAGCATGTCCGTATTGGTAGTGACAAACTCTAGCGGCAATGACCAAAATATGCCGGGAAACAAATAAACGATTCCTGAAATTGAGATGCTTCTTCCAGCCTACGTCAATACATAACCAATAAGAGACAAGTCCCTTTCAATGTGTTCTTGGGCATCAGGTACAGACAGATAAAACTATTTTCAACAGGATAGAAAGACAATGGTGGCATTCATGCCACACTCTAAACGTGTGAGGAGGAAGGATAAAGAGGAAAAGGAGGAAAGGTTGGCCAAGTCCAACGTATCATTCTCTCTCTCAAAGCATGACAGTTTGTTTTCCGTCACATCAATAACTAGGAGCACCGGCCTAACTATAAACAGGCGCTGATATATCTGCACTCATCTCCAGGCAATGCCTGATTAAAATAGAACTGACAGGGATTCTATTGCGGCTCTTCAAATAAGCAGCGCTTTGCGTGATCCCATACCTTGCACAGGAAGGCAGGAAGGAAGATGAGATGGAAAGAGACAGAGACCTGACTATGCTCAGTAATGGAATGGGAAAACTAAACACCTTGGTTTAAACATTCAATAATGGAATCCACCCTACAGTAAACAACAGGCATGAAAAATTGAGATTCATTTGAGGGTTCTCTGTAAAACTTCAGAATATCAACTTTGCTATGTAAAGGTTCCACCTCCAACTAGATTGTGCCAAAGCAGGCCTGAACAACCACAGTCCCTCATCCTCCCTTATTGAAGACTAACAACAGCTGCCTTTAGTTCATTAGAAACCAGTCTCGTTTCAGTCTGGCAAATAGTGTTAATCTCCAATATCATGGAGCGCTATTGAAAAACAAACTGTCACAATCTCAGACAGTGGCGCCATCCCTCCTCAACACTGTTGGTTTTATTACTCATGCCCAAGAGGAGGTCTGATTGATATAATATAACTATAATAACTGTTGTTAAGAAACATTATAAAAGTGTCATGTGGAAGTCCTGGGAAATGCATTAAAACCTCCTAAAAACAGTGTTTCTGTAAACACCTGTCCTGCTGGTAAGGCCCATTTCCTGCTGGGTTCAGTGGTGTCTTGAAGAAAACCATGTGATCTATGTGATGAACACCTCCCCTGGCAACCCCAGGAAAATACTGTGATAAGTCTGTTTTCAAAGGGGGCAATAAATCACCACTCAAATGAATGTGCTGCGTTGTGCTTTTCCAACTGCATGGACCACCACTTTGGTTTGAACAAAATGCCTCTGAAACTGTTGTGATAAAAAAAACGAATATATTTGATTTGCTGTCCTTCCCATATGTAAGACAGGAGTACACATTTACGTTTTCATTTGTGTGCTAATAAAAATCTATTTAATTTGTTTCGCTAGTGATATTATTTAAATATACATTTACAATGTGTTTGTCTTCCTACTTTCTTCGGTGGACTTGTCCATTTAAGGAAGAGGAGGAAGTGATCACACCGTTAGAGTTTACATGTGTCGGACTTGGCTGTGGCTAAGTCTCCTGTGGAATCCTGGGATATATGAAGGGTGACAGAGTCCAGCTGCTGAGTCAGTGACTCATTTTTACCTCAGAGGCCGGGGAGAAGGAGGGAGAAGGAGAGGGGAACCAACTCTTCCTCAGACATTGAGCAGACACAGCAGCCCAACATGGACACTAGCCCAGTCAACACACATTTTTGAGTACAAAATAAATTTGCAATATTCTTCTGGCTTTTAACATCAAATCAAATCATTTTTTTTGCAGATATCGCGAGTGTAATGAAATGCTTGTGTTCCTAGCTCCAACAGTAGTATCTAACAATTCACAACAACAAAAGGATGGAATTAAGAAATACATAACTATTAAAATACAGTTGAATACATATGGAGCTGTTGGATTCTGGGGTAAAGTTTGAACATTGTTATACTCAGAGAATAGGAACATTAGTTACAAAAGAGACATGAGGGGTGCCATAATGAAGCTTGGGAGGGGCTGAGTGCAAGGAAAACAATAATTTGTGACAGTACTGATAAGGGGAGAAACCGTCGAAGGCTCATATTGTCACGGCCGTTAAAAGAACAGGACCAAGGTGCAGCGTGGTGAGCGTACATTTTATTTTATTTACTAAAAATGACGCCGAACAAAACAATAAACACTACAAAAACAAACCATGAAGCTAAAGGCAATGTGTCCTAAACAAAGTCAACTTCCCACAAACATAGGTGGGAAAAAGGGCAGCCTAAGTATGGTTCTCAATCAGAGACAACGATAGACAGCTGTCCCTGATTGAGAACCCTACCCGGCCAAAACATAGAACTACAAAACATAGAACATAGAACATAGAATACCCACCCAAACTCACGCCCTGACCAAACCAAAATAGAGACATAAAAAGGATCTCTAAGGTCAGGGCGTGACAGTACCCCCCCCCCCCCCAAAGGCTCCGACCGCAAAACCTAAAGGGGGGGGGGGGGGGGGGGGGTCTGGGTAGGCATCTATCCGCGGTGGCGGCTATGGTGAGGGACGCAGACCCCGCTCCACCACTGGCTCACCCCACTTTGGTGGCACATCTGGTGCGGGGACCCTCGTCGTCGACCCCGGACTGGGGACCCTCGTTGCTGGCCCCGGACTGGGCACCCTCGTTGCTGGCCCCGGACTGGGCACCCTCGTTGCTGGCCCCGGACTGGGCACCCTCGTTGCTGGCCCCGGACTGGGCACCCTCGTTGCTGGCCCCGGACTGGGCGCCCTCGTTGCTGGCCCCGGACTGGGCACCCTCGCTGGGGGCTCCGGACTGGAGACCGTCGCTGGGGGATCCGGACTGGAGAACGTCGCTGGAGGCTCCGGACTGGAGACCTTCGCTGGAGGTTCCGGACTGGAGGCCTTCGTTGGAGGTTTCGTGCCATGACTCCTTACTGGAGGCTTCGTGCCATGGATCATCACTGGAGGCTTCTTGGCATGGATCATCACTGGAGGCTTCGTGCCATGGTTCATCACTGGAGGCTTCTTGCCATGGATCATCACTGGAGGCTTTGTGCCATGGATCATCACTGGAGGTTTCGTGCCATGACTCCTTACTGGAGGCTTCGTGCCATGGATCATCACTGGAGGCTTCTTGCCATGGATCATCACTGGAGGCTTCGTGCCATGGTTCATCACTGGAGGCTTCTTGCCATGGATCATCACTGGAGGCTTCGTGCCATGGATCATCACTGGAGGCTTCGTGCCATGGATCATCACTGGAGGCTTCTTGCCATGGATCATCACTGGAGGCTTTTTGCCATGGCTCATCACTGGAGGCTTCTTGCCATGGATCATCACTGGAGGCTTCGTGCCATGGATCATCACTGGAGGCTTCGTACCATGGATCATCACTGGAGGCTTCGTGCCATGGATCATCACTGGAGGCTTCTTGCCATGGATCATCACTGGAGGCTTCTTGCCATGGATCATCACTGGAGGGAGGAGACGTATGGGCAGTCTGGTACGTTGAGCTGCCACAGCGCTCACCAGGCATGGGAGACATACAGGGGGATTATTTCTAGGCGCAGGCACAGGACTCACCAGGCTGGAGAGACATACAGGAGGCTTTGTCCTTGGCAGAGGCACCGGATACACTGGGCAGTGGAGGCGCACTGGAGGTCTCGAGCTAGGAGCCTGCACAACCCGTCCTGGCTGGATGGTTATTTTCACCCTGCAGATGCGGGGCGCAGGCACAGGACGCACTGGGCTGTGCAGACGCACCGGAGACAGAGTGCGCAGAGCCGGCGCAGGGTATCCTGGGCCGAGGAGACGCACTGGAGGTCTGGAGAGCAGGGCTGGCACAACCCTTCCTGGCTGGATGCCCACCCTAGCCCGGCAGATGCGTGGAGCTGGAATGTAGCGCACCAGGCTAAGAACGCGTACTGGAGACACCTTGCGCTCCACCGCATAACACGGTGCCTGACCAGTACGACGCTCGCCACGGTAAGCACGGGGAGTTGGCTCAGGTCTCCAACCTGACTCAGCCACACTCCCCGTGTGCCACCCCCCAACATTTTTTTGGAGCTGCCTCTCGGGCCTCCTTGCTAGCCGAGTCCCTTCGTAACGCTGCCGCTCTGCTCTTGCTGCCTTCAGTTCCTCCCGTGGACGGCGATACTCCCCAGCCTGCCTCCAGGGTCCCTTACCGTCCAGGATCTCCTCCCAAGTCCATGAATCCTTGACACGCTGCTCTTCCTTACCACGCTGCTTGGTCCGTTGTTGGTGGGAAGTTCTGTCACGGCCGTTAAAAGAACAGGACTAAGGTGCAGCGTGGTCAGCGTACATTTTATTTTATTTACTAAAAATGATGCCGAACAAAACAATAAACACTACAAAAACAAACCGTGAAGCTAAAGGCAATGTGCCCTAAACAAAGTCAACTTCCCACAAACACAGGTGGGAAAAAGGGCAGCCTAAGTATGGTTCTCAATCAGAGACAACGATAGACAGCTGTCCCTGATTGAGAACCCTACCCGGCCAAAACATAGAACTACAAAACATAGAACATAGAACATAGAATACCCACCCCAACTCATGCCCTGACCAAACCAAAATAGAAACATAAAAAGGATCTCTAAGGTCAGGGCGTGACACATATCACTTAGTTCCCTGCTTAGCAAGAAGGATGCAATGTTTAGAGATAAGGAGGAGACTCCACCCAAAGTGGGGTATGAATACCACCACGGGGGAAGCCACGTCTTTGTCTGAATTACAGCTGCAACGACCCTTTGGGAAGAATTAAACTTGGTTAAGCTTCTCTAGTGTCCGTGAGTTATTTACTCTGAAAAATTAAAACCTAACAGAGCATATTGAGATGCAATCAATTGTTTAATTTTAAAAGAATTACGTGGATATAAAGTTCGTCCTAGAAGACTTTATGCAGCAAAAACATTTTTGGGAATCATTAGTGTTAGAGAGCTTAAAAGTATAAGTATACTGTCGTGCTGGAACTGTAATGAACGGTGCAGTGTGTGCCTTACACAGGGGAATATAACAGCAGTTGCTCAACATTAGTCTGCCTGCCTCACTGTGATCTGGTCAACAACACAGGATCACAGGGCTGTATTTTAGTAACTGTGTGTCCTGGGCTCTTCCTAAACATCAGCAGAAGGCTGTGGACCTGTCTCACCTCGGGGCATGAGATCAAGGGGACTGCTTGGGACAGGAGTGTATCTAAGCTTTTGGATAAAGGACTAATTTCACGGCTTTTGTATCTGATTATGCGTTCCCCTGCCACTAGATTCCTTCCAGGTTTTGGATTTCATCGTCTTAATGTGTTTAACACGTCAAAATTCCTCCTGGGAGCTTGTGTCTGAGGAGAGGCCTTTGAAATCATCTACAACAGATAACTGTCACATGCCTCCCACGAGGCCTGTATGCTGCTGGCATCTCTCTGTGGAATAAGGCTTTCTCATCAAAAGCTATTGTTCCAAAACCTTTACTGTCACTTCTAAATCATCAAATGTAGGCCTACGTTTAATTGAAGCCCTTTTCATCGAAATTACAAATGTTGTTTTTCAATTATGAATATCTGACAATGGACATTCAGGGCCTAATTTCAAAAATATGTCAACACACAAGTATTCAGAGATATTCATCCTAGGATAAATCATTTACACTGTAGTGGTTCTCACACACTTTTCAACAGTGTAACAATCAGCATTCCGTCACCCCCTCTGTCTCACACACAAAGTCACAAACTAACATACAGTAGATCGGAAGGAGGAGGAGAAAGAAAGAGAACGAGAATGGGAGTGAATCATTCTCCAGGTACATACCCTCTCTGCCTGGGGAGTGATATAGGAAGGTTAAAGGAAGTGCAGTGAGGATACAGTAGCCTTGCCCTTATATGGCAGCTCAGCCAGTCTTCTATACTCCTGGTCCTCATCTGAGTGAGGCAGCCAAAGAAGCCTGAGGCCTCAGTACAAAGTAAAGGGGGAGACATTAATAGCACAACAAGCTTGGCCTGGAGAAATTTGCATGCTAAAGCTCTGGTTTGAACATTGAACCCAAGGATTTGGCAGGAGAGGCCACAGGAATGTCTGGTATGGCCAGAGTCATGTTCTCCAGACATGTTGTTATATAGGAACAATCTGTGGACAAACAAACCACCATTGTTTCCCAAAGGGAGGTATTGTAAGCCCCATGTCACCATTCTAGACAAGGAGAGGCAGACATCAATGAGTTTGATAACTGTTTGACTTTGGTTGTGTCAGGCTCACCATGGTGATGCCGGTCATGATTTTAGATCACTTCAGAAACTATTGAAATTATTATTCTGTGTACAGAAATGTTAAGGTCAAAAAACGTTCATAGCATTCGACCTCTTATGATATCAAAGTTGGAGCTAGACAAATTGTGTTTTTCCACGAAACTCACTACCCTAGGCAGGAAAGTCTGTTTATGTCTTTGATTATCTGCTGAATAATGTTATTGCAGTAGACATGAATCAGAGCTTCTTTTAGATATATATGTTATTGCAGAAATTATATTATGTAATAATTATTCAAGTCTTGGCAGTTGACATGGGCACTCCCACTGCATCACTGCCCATTGAACAGTCAACTAATTTGTAATTTTATTGGTTCAACAACAGTACTCAAAATGAAGCAACTTCTAAACAGCTGTCCTCTTGATAGCTGATTACAACATGACAGCAGTCGTTTATGGGGACAATCATCTGTTTATAGCTGCTTTGTATCAGTGAAAATAATGCATGTTACAAATAGAAAATGTTTGCCATGTCCAATTTTCTGACATCGTAAGTTGTGATCTGCTTGTACTAAAACATATGCAGTAGAGAGCCCATGACGTATGTATCAGTAGTATCTAGTGATGGCTAGTTGGCCATAGGCAATCAATGTTGAGGAATATGGAGATACACTGGTTGTGGCTATGTGTTGTGAAAACAACAGAGGTAAAACCAATATGAGTATTAGGTCAAATCTAAATGACCTTGTAAATCCTTGCTTCTATTTTTTCTGATGTTCTTACATCACTTGGCTGAAGGCTGTGCACTTTTGTTTTCCGGGAAACATCCCATTTGAGTATTGTTACATGGAGCTGCTGGCTAGCTGGAATCTCCAACTGAATGATAAGGCTGATACTGCCACTCATACTGCTATTTCAATACACAAAATGGTCTGCTGGGACCAAAAGCTTCTTGCCCCACAGTACTGTAATTGGGAGCCGATCCAAAGATTATATACACTGAGTGAGTGTACAAAACATTAGGAACACATTCCTAATATTGAGTTGCACCCAGAACAGCCTCAAGTTCATTGGGGCATGGACTCTACAAGGTGTCGAAAGCGTTCCACAGGGATGCTGGCCCATGTTGACTCCAATGCTTTCCACAGTTTTGTCAAGTTGGCTGGTAGTGGATCTCTACTCCAAATAGCTCGTTCCATCTCATCCCCCAGATTCTCAACTGGATTGAGATCTGGTGACTGGGCAAGTCACTGCAGTAAGCTGAATTCCCTGTCATGTTTGTGGAACCATTCCTTGACAATCCTAGCCTTGTGGCATGGGGCATTATCCTGCTGAAAAAATCAGTTCGCAGGTAGATACACTGCTGCCATGAAGGGATGCGCCAGACTGGCAATGATGTTCAGATATCCTGTGGCATTCAAACATTGCTCCACTTTTATCAAGGGGCCCAATGTGTGCCATGAAAGCACACCCCACACCACCAACACTAGCCTGCAATGTTGACGCGCGGCATGATGGATGTGGTTTTCTCCATATCCTAGTCCTCCCATCAGCGTGAAACAGGAACCAGGATTCATCAGACCAGGCAATGTTTTTCCAATTTGTGTTCCTTAGCCCACTGCAACAGCTGTTTCTTGTCTTTTGCTGAAAGAAGTAGAACTCTGTGAGGTCGTCGGCTGCCATACCCCATTTGTGTCAAGGTACGGCGAGTTGTGCATTCTTTTGTGGGTCTCAGGGCACCAATGTTGTACTGGACTGTCAGTTGAGTAACTGTAGCCTGTCTGTTGCTCTGCACAATTCATGTCAGCCTCCTTTGTCCTCTTTCATCAATGACCCGCTTTCGACCACTGGCCTGCCGTTGGCTAGATGTCCTTTGGGTGGTGGACCATTCTTGATACCCACAGGAAACTGTTGAGCGTGAAGAACCCAGCAGCGCTGCAGTTCTTGAAACACTCAAACCGGTGCGCATGGCACCTTCTACCAAACCCCGATCATAGGCACTTAAATATTTTGTCTTGCCTGTTCACCCTCTGAATGACACACATACACAATCCATGTCTCAATTGCCTCAAGGATAAAAAATCCTTCTTTAACCTTTCTCCTCCCTTTCATCTACACTGATCGAAGTGGATTTAACAGGTGGTATCAATAAGGGATCATAGCTTCACCTGGATTCACCTGGTCAGTCTATGTCATGGAAAGAGCTGGTGTTCCTAATGTTTTGTACACTCTTCATCTATTTCACAGCCAGAGAGGAGAAATCCATCATTCTCAATTCATTCGAGAGGTGAGTTTAAAAGCATAACAGCTATGACAGCAGACGCTTTTAACATTTAGGAAAGTGGACTCGTGAAAAAACAGAATCAATTGAATGTTAATATTACTGTTACTTGTTACTGGAATGCTTCTACTTTGCTATCAACTCAACACTTTGTCCGTCAACAAACTTCTCAATAATATTATAGTGTTTTTACCTTTTGGACATCAAGTAACAACCCCTACAAATTAATCTGAATCAAAGAACGTTTTGTTCACATGCTCTATCTGTATCAGTTATGGAAAACAGTTGTCTTTTCCTGTATCCAATGACGTAGCAGTGTTTCCCAACAGTTCCAGTCTGTGAAAAAGTGTTTAACCTTTACAAGATAAGTCATTCTGATGGAATGTGTCAAGACAAGTTTGGCAATGGGGAGAGTGCAGGGCGTCTTTTGTCATAGTTTTAGTCATTACTGGAACTCCACAAGTCAGTTGTGTACAATTCTGTATAATCACTGAGGGGTCCCTGTTTTCTTTTTATGTAATACTGATCCATTTTTACAGCTGATGACAGATCTGGCCACTGTAGGTAGACATAAACATTTTATAATTTTTCTGTTCCATTAAATATCCAAGGACAAGATAAATCATCCAACCTTTTCTTGAATCTATTTTTTTGGGTGGAGGAGGGGTGATACCATTACCACAGTGCTAATGATTTAAACTCATTAAAATGGGGGAAATTGCTTAACCTCATGCTGACTTGAAATATAAATGTAACATAGTGCGACAGCCAGTCAACGCAGCAGATTTAGTCTAGAAGAAAGAAGAGCATCATTCTCCTCTCCAGCTGTGTGCTGGACATGCAGGCAACACGTGCAGCCTTGAGAAGCTTTGCCACAATCTGCAAAGCCTCTCCTGCAGCAGTTGAACCCTTAATTAATGACCATGATAAATTATCCCAACATATTCCACAACTAATTTACTCCCTCAAATTGTGATGTAAACTATTAATTTATTTTCCCAGAAAAATACATATGGTGTGGACCATCACATCTTCAGAGATATTGAAAAAATGAATGGTTAGAAACATACATAGGCTCCAGCATGATGCAATCTCACAGTGTGTTACATGTCATTACATGTCATTTATTACTTTCCAGACAGAGAAACTGCAGGCAATTTTTTCTGTGAATCAGCGGGGTGTTACAGTGACTGTTTACCCATTACCCAATGAAATGTGAGGGAGAATAACAGAACATTGAGACTAGTGAGCGGACTGCATCAAAAATGTCTTAATAGATACTGAACCTGTCTTGTTTAAAACTGAAGTGGGCTGAATTAAGTCTGAAAGATTTGTTTATTTTGAGTCTCTCTCTGTTCTCATAGCTGTGGATAACCACAGGGCCATTCCTGATGCAATTACGTGTCCATGTATACAGCAATGCAACAAATCCAATATCAGACAGAAAGAAAAGGCAATTATTCCATTTGTGCAGATGAGTTAAGCATTCAGAGACAGTAGACGATGATGGTATGTTCCAGATCTAAAGTTTTAAATGATTGCCGTTTCAGGAATTGAATTCTTATGTGTGCTTGAGTGAGACGAACAACAATCTACAATATTTTATTATTGATGATAACAAAAATATATGCAAAAAGGACAAGACTTAAGTCGAAAACAACTACACAGTCTTTGCCTAAGCTTGCCCATTACAAATAAAACAAAAACTACAACCTTAATCTCAGTCATTTCCTTAGCAGAAATGACTCAACATGAGCTGTAATAAGTCATGCAAAAATCAAACATGAGAAATGTATTAGATTTATAGATGACACACGGACCGATACAGGCTTTAACTGTAATCCTCTGAGGTTAGAGCTGCACCACCTTTCATTCAGTCCCATGTGTCTAATAGATGTATAGATGTGGAAGACATTATATTATGATTATGTAACCTAGAAGAGTTTATTAAGGAGAAATAAATCCCCTTGGTCAGATGTGTCTGTGCTGTAAAGATGATGCAGTATTAAAGGCCTGGTGTGTGGTGCACTCATAAATGTCAGGATGGATATGCTATCTGAAGGCCAAAATGCCATTACTGAGCAAATAAAATATACGTCTAAATACAGAAAAGATGGAGAAAAAAAATTGTTTCAAAGTTTCTCTAGCCATCTCTCTCTCGCTCCTTTTCTCAATTTTTTCCCCACTCGCTCTCTCTCTCTCTCTCTTTCTCTCTCCCTCCCCTTTCTCTGTTTTTTCTCCTCTCTCTCTATCCCTCCCCTTTCTCTGTTTTTTTCTCCTCTCTCTCTATCCCTCCCCTTTCTCTGTTTTTTTTCTCCTCTCTCTGCTTCCCTTTTGTCCATTTTTTCTCTTCTCTTCTCTCTCTCTCTCTCTCTCTCTCTCTTGCTCTGTCAGATTTGTTGTTGATTAATCAGTAGTTTCTGAACATGGATCTTCATTCCATACCTATGGGTGGCCGTATGCACCTTCCCAATCTCTTCTCTATATTTACATTTTGTCTGTGTGAGTGACTAACATGTAAACTCAACATTTGTATTGACATTAAACCTTTTATTTTTGTATGTAGGCCTAATGATTTTTACAGCCTGTAAACCAGCACTACAGACACACCAGAAAGCTCTGGTTGATGCCTTTTGGACTCTCAAACAAATATATCCTGCAATGAAGGATCAGAATAACACATACCAGTCGGTTGTTAAATTAATAGCATGAATAATCCATAAATTGAATTTCCATGCCTATGAGCATCCATGAATATCAATATCATTTGATATGGAGAGGACTGTTTTTTGTGAGGAATAGTGATTTGCCCAAAAAGGTATTTTGGACTTTCATTGGACTTTAAAAATAAATATTCTATGAAGAGTATTGAGTAACATGTGATTCTGAGGTAGTGTTATGCCTGTAATACAACACCATTATTTTTTGTTTGAATAATATATTCTTAGTCCATTATGATAAAAGGTTGCAATTTACTTTATGTTTCATATATGATTCAGGCCTGTATAGTTTGAAATTACAAACACTGAGGTTTATGATTTAAATGTATATTTGTGCAAGGTGACAATTTCCTTTTTTTTGTTGCTGAATACAAGAATGAAAAGGAAAAATACAACCATTCAATTTCACAGAAGACAGACACAGAGACTGTTGTGCTTGTCACTAGGCAATATAGATTTCAGTTCATCACTGTTCAGGCTAATCTTGAACGGTAAGGTATATAGGAAGCTACATAGACAACTATGAAGGTGAGTACCAAGTCAGTGATGGATATTACGCTAGCTACAATCATATTAGCTAGCTAGCTAATTTAACTAGTAACTGTAGCTAGCTAGATACTTCGTAAAATTATGTAACGTTGACAGAATCTACCGGAGAATGTGTATTTTCGTTAGCTTGCTTATATTATGCTTGCTAGGTATATTTACTAGCTAAAAATTATTGTTATTCATGTCTTCTACACAGTATCTAACAAAGATACATTGACAGGGGAGATCACTGTGATGGCTGCCTGTCACAGGTCCATGAGGAAGAGTGAAAAACTGCACAGCATGAGAGTAGGGAAAGGTTATATGGACCTTGTTAAACATCTCCTGTGGGACACTGTCATCATGGTCAAAATGTGTTAGAGACAGTGTCAACGTTTAATATTATCAATAGATAAATATTAATGATGGGTCCCAATCCCAATTTAGAATTGCCCACTTAACAGGTTATTTGGTAAAGATCTGTTGATGCGGTGTTTGGTAATTTTGTTACTCAGACACAATGTATTCCTGTGTAGTTAAATGAGCCCCAAGTTAAGAAGACTAGACACTATGTTTATTGTTATTTATGGGCCGCATCATTCTTGTTTCTCACTTCAGTCTTTCACAGCACTTATCTTCACTTCACCGGTGGTGTTAAAGCACTCCATACCAGTGATAGTGGTCCAAGGCCACTGCTCCTGTGTTGCAGGAAGTGCTATGTGCGATCATCTGGTGGCCCTTCTTTACCAGGAAATATATAAATCTGTATATTTAAATCCATTTTATTTTAACTTTCGGGCTTGTGCTGTTTCTGGGAAAGTATTTGTCATAGTAATCTCTCCAAATTGATGTTAAGGTTTTAAAATGTTTTACAGAAGTTCTCTACAAAGCACTCAATGGATACATGCCTGACATAGACCTCTGCGTCTCAGAAACGTATGCCAACTTTACTCCTCTTACTGCCCCTCTTGTGGCAACAATGGAAATGTCAGCTGACGTGCCCCTGGTTGAGTCCGCCTTTGGGTCAGTGCAAGCTGGCAGTGTGCTGTCCTATCACCTTCCACAGCCAAAGACCCATGAAATTGTGAAGATTGCCGATGCCCCTTCTCCACCAATACTTCCAGTGTGCTTACGTCCTTAGCCATCAGGAGCAGTTCCACGTCAAGCCATTAGAGACAACCGACGAGATGTCACACAAAGTCAAGGTTGCTACAAGGGAGCAGAGCAGCAGCCCAGAATGGCATCAGCTCAGGAAAATGAGAATAACATCCTCTCGTTTCCGAGAGATTTGCCATGTCCGAGGAGAGACCTCAGCTGACCGCTTGGCTGAGCGGACGTTCAAGGGATCTGGTTTGCAGACCATGGAGATGAAGAGGGGGCTAGCCATGGAGCCAGTGGCTATACAGGAATACTGCACACTGAAGAATGTTAACTTCTTTCCGTGTGGCTTCGTAGTGCACCCAGATGCCCTGTGGTTAGGATCCTCTCCAGATGGCATCTGATATCCAGATGGCATCTGATATCCAAGATGGCGTGGCAGTGCAGACGTTGTATGTCGTTCTCCCGTGTACATTTTGTATTTTTGGTCTTTTTTGTATATATTTCAATTTATTTTCCATCTCTTTTTCCATTTTTATATTTTATATACCTTCCGGCAACCCGCCTCACCCAATGTGATATGGATCGGCTATTTTTAGACCTTATCGCCAGAACCTCCATCAGAAGCTGGCCATCAGAAGCTAACCAGCTAATTAGCTACTAGCAAATCATTGTTAGCCACTGCTAGCGGCCTTTAGCTTTTGCACAGACACCATCCGCTTTTAGCCTGGATAGTACTTGCCAGCCTGCCAGTATCGGACTGCTTTCTCCACTACAACACCGGATTCCTGCCGTAAGCCCTGGACCATTACTCCTGATCATCACAGTTAGCTAGCTGCCACCGAGTGGCCCAGCCCCGAAGCTAGCTTTGAGCCAGGCCCACCTCCCGGCCTGCTCAGTGATCACTCGGCTACACAGCTGATGCCTCCCGGACTCTTCAGTAACACGACTAGAATCCACTACTCCACCGGATTCTTGCCGTAAGCTCCGGACCTTTGCATCGGATCATCGCTGCTAGCTAGCTGCTACCGAGTGGCTATAGTGGCTAACGCACTTGTACCGAAGATAGCGCCAGTTAGCCGCGAGCCAGGCGCATCTCCCGGCTAGCAAACTAAATTTCCTCTTTTGCCAACTGGCCTGGACCCTTTGTCAACACGGCGCCCTGCTGTTCCATCACGACTGGTCTGCCGACGTAATTCCATCCGTTGTGCCCTCAACCAGCCTTTGCCGGACGTCGGAGCAGACACTTCTACTAGCCCCGGCCTGCTAACTTCTTTTTGAACGCCGTGCCTTCCGCTTGCTAGCATAGTAACGACTACCCAGCGGCTTCCCTGTTTCATCTATTGCTGTTCACTGGACCCTATGATCACTTGGATACATAGCTGATTCCTGCTGGACTGCTAATTAATCACGGTACTCCATTTCGTTTATTTTTGTTTATCTGTCGGCCCCAGCCTCGAACTCAGGCCCTGTGTGTAGTTAACTGACCCTCTCTTCCCATTCATCGCCATTTTACCTGTTGTTGTTGTCTTAGCTGATTAGCTGTTGTTGTCTTACCTGTTGTTGTCTTAGCTAGCTCTCCCAATCAACACCTGTGATTGCTTTATGCCTTGCTTTATGTCTCTCTCTAATGTCAATATGCCTTGTACACTGTTGTTTAGGAGAGTTATCATTGTTTTAGTTTACTGCGGAGCCCCTAGTCCCACTCAACATGACTCTTTTGTCCCACCTCCCACACATGCGGTGACCTCACCCAGCATAACTAGTGCATCTAGAGATGCAACCTCTCTTATCGTCACCCAATGCCTAGGTTTACCTCCACTGTACCCGCATCCTACCATACCCCTGTCTGTACATTATGCCCTGAATCTATCCTACCAAGCACAGAAATCTGCTCCTTTAATTCTGTGTCCCCAACGCACTAGACGACCAGTTTTGATAGCCTTTAGCCGTACCCTCATCCTCCTCTGTTCCTCAGGTGATGTGGAGGTTAAACCAGGCCCTGCGTGTCCCCAGGCGCTCTCATTTGTTGACTTCTGTAACCGTTAAAGCCTTGGTTTCATGCATGTTAACATCAGAAGCCTCCTCCCTAAGTTTGTTTTTCTCACTGCTTCAGCACACTCCACCAACCCTGATGTCCTTGCTGTGTCTGAATCCTGGCTTAGGAAGGCCACCAAAGATTCTGAGATTTCCATCCCCAACTACAACATTTTCCGTCAAGATAGAACTGCCAAAGGGGGAGGAGTTAGCCTGCAAAGTTCTGTCATACTTTCCAGGTCTATGCCCAAACAGTTCGAGCTTCTAATTTAAAAAATGTATCTCTCCAGAAATAAGTCTCTCACTGTTGCTGCCTGTTATAGACCCCCCCCCCCCTCAGCTCCCAGCTGTGCCCTGAACACCATATGTGAATTGATTGCCCCCCATCTTCAGAGTTCGTTCTGTTAGGTGACCTAAACTGGGATATGCTTAACACCCGGCAGTCCTACAATCTAAGCTAGATGGCCTCAATCTCACACAAATTATCAAGGAACCCATCAGGTACAACCCTAAATCCGTAAACATGGGCACCCTCATAGATATTATCCTGACCAACTTGCCCTCCAAATACACCTCTGCTGTTTTCAATCAGGATCTCAGCAATCACTGCCTCATTGCCTGCATCCGCTATGGGTCTGCCGTCAAACGACCACCCCTCATCACTGTCAAACGCTCCCTAAAACACTTCTGTGATCAGGCTTTTCTAATCGACTTGGCCCGGGTATACTGGAAGGATTTTGACCTCATCCAACCCCGGCCAACAGCTCCGCACCCATTGCAGCTACTTGCCCAAGCCTTCCCAGCTTCTCCTTCACCCAAATCCAGATAGCAGATGTTCTGAAAGAGCTGCAAAACCTGGACCCGTACAAATCAGCTGGGCTAGATAATCTGGACCCTCTCTTTCTAAAATTATCAGCCGAAATTGTTGCAACCCTTATTACCAGTCTGTTCAACCTCTCTTTCGTATCGTCCGAGATCCCTAAAGATTGGAAAGCTGCCGCGGTCATCCCCCTCTTCAAAGGGGGTGACACTCTAGACCCAAACTGTTACAGACCTATATCCATCCTGCCCTGCCTTTCTAAAGTCTTCGAAAGCCAAGTTAATAAACAGATAACTGATCATTTCGAATCCCACGTGCCTTCTCTGCTGTGCAATCCGGTTTCCGAGCTGGTCACGGATACACCTCAGCCTCACTCAAGGTATTAAACTATATCATAACCACCATCGATAAAAGACAGTGCTGTGCAGCCGTCTTCATCGACCTGGCCAAGGCTTTCGACTCAGTCAATCACCGTATTCTTATCGGCAGACTCAACAGCCTTGGTTTCTCAAATGACTCCCTCGCCTGGTTCACCAACTACTTCTCAGATAGAGTTCAGTGTGTCAAATCGGAGGGCCTGTTGTCCGGACCTCTGGCAGTCTCTATGGGGGTACCACAGGGTTCAATTCTCGGGCCGAACCTTTTCTCTGTATATATCAACGATGTCGCTCTTGCTGCGGGTGATTCCCTGATCCACCTCTACGCAGACGACAGCATTCTGTATAAATCTGGCCCTTTGGACACTGTGTTAACAAATCCCCAAACGAACTTCAATGCCATACAACACTCCTTCCGTGGCCTCCAACTGCTCTTAACCGCTACTAAAGCTAAGTGCATGCTTTTCAACCAATCGCTGCCCGCATCCGCCCGCCCAACTAGCATCACTACTCTGGACGGTTCTGACTTAGAATATGTGGAAAACTACAAATACCTAGGTGTCTGGCTGTAAACTCTCCTTCCAGACTCATATTAAGCATATCCAATCCAATCCAAATTAAATCTAGAATCGGCTTCCTATTTTGCAACAAAGCCTCCTTCACTCACGCCGCTAAACATACCCTCGTAAAACTGACTATCCTACCGATCCTCGACTTCGGCGATGTAATTTACAAAATAGCCTCCAACACACTACTCAGCAAACTGGATGCAGTCTATCACAGTGCCATCCGTTTTGTCACCAAAGCCCCATATACCACCCACCACTGCGACCTGTATGCTCTCGTCGGCTGGCCCTCGCTACACATTCGTCACCAGACCCACTGGCTCCAGGTCATCTGTAAGTCTTTGCTAGGTTAAGCTCCACCTTATCTCAGCTCACTGGTCACGATAACAACACCCACCCGTAGCACGTGCTCCAGCAGGTATATCTCACTAGACATCCCCAAAGCCATCACCTCCTTTGGCCGCCTTTCCTTCCAGTTCTCTGCTGCCAATGACTGGAACGAATTGCAAAAATCGCTGAAGTTGGAGACTTATCTCCCTCACTAACTTTAAACATCAGCTATCTGTGCAGCTAACCGATCGCTGCAGCTGTACACAGCCCATCCAATCTGCCTACCTCATCTCCATATTGTTTTTATTAACTTTTTTGAACCCCAGCATTTCTACTTGCACATCATCATCTGCACATCTATCACTCCAGTGTTAATTTGCTAAATTGTAATTACTTCGCCACTATGGCCTATTTATTGCCGTACCTCCTCACGCCATTTGCACACACTGTATATATACTTTTTTCTATTGTGTTATTGACTGTACGTTTGCTTATTCCATGTGTAACTCTGTGTTGTTGTTTGTGTCACACTGCTTTGCTTTATCTTGGCCAGGTCTCAGTTGTAAATAAGAACTTGTTCTCACTGGCCTACCTGGTTAAGTAAAGGTGAAATAAATAAAAATATTTGATTCCAGTGTGAGACCACACATTGGACTCTTAGAGGTCAAGTGCCTAAATGTACCATGTTATGTTGACTGCCCTTACCTGAAGGTTCAGAATGGAGAGCTGAAATTGAAGAGATCTCATGCTTACTACTGGCAGGTGCAAGGTCAAATCCTTCTCACAGGTTGTAGCTGGTGTGACTTTGTCGTCTATGCGCAGGAGGACATCCTAGTTGAAAGGATATATAAAGATTTACGGGTTTCAAAAACTATAAGAGAGAGGTTGACCACTTTTATTTTTATCGCTTCTTGCAGAAGTGTCTATCTCGCACCTGAATGGATCCCCTGCATGGGTGCCAAATTTAGTGGTAACATGAAAAATAGGTATTGATGTTCTTGTGAAGAAAACTACAGTAGAATAGATTTGTTTGTTAAACAAATGTATTTCAGCAAATGTTCAACAGTTCAGTTAATCAATTACACATCTCTTACATTGTATTCAATCTTGCATTCTGGTATTCTGTGTTCACTTGATTTCTTTCCCCCACCCCTAAACTCATTGACTAATTAAAGCCAATACAAGCCAATACAAACAAACTATTGATACATGTCATAGATAAACAAATTATTGTTTATATGCTAGCAAATAAACACATGTACGTTTATAGTGGCTTGGCCCATGCTCTGACCAAAGGTCCGTTTTGATAGTTGACCAACAGGCACGCCACTGCAAATAATTGGTTTATGCTGCCTGAGATGGTCAAGGGAATGACTGTGTCAAACAGCTTGTGCTCCTTTATTATGTAGATCATTCTTTCAACATGCACTCTCAGCCTGGCAATGGATCAACACCTATTTTTAGGTATTGTCGCACCCCCAATGTTTTCCACAACAAAGTCACTCTCGATGAAATGTGTACTACACACATTTGTGTGTTTGGTGACAGTAAAGCTGTCACGACGTACTGCCACCATCCACCTTTTTCTGAGCTCTACATCGACCGGGAAACTTTGGAAGCTCACAATACCGTTACATTTAGAAGAAACTGAACACAGAGGCACGGAATAATGTTCATTAGCACCTCCTTCAGGCTGTTGTCAGGCTGTTGTCACACCCTGACTTTAGTTATATTTGTTTTCTTTATTATTTGGTTAGGTCAGGGTGTGACAAGGGTGGTTTGTTTAGTTTTTGTATTGTCTAGGGGTTTTTGTCTTGTCTAGGGTTTTTTTGTTTATCTATGGGGATTTTGTATTGTCTATGGGAATGTAGGTTTATGGTGGCCTGAATTGGTTCCCAATCAGAGACAGCTGTTTATCGTTGTCTCTGATCGGGGATCCTATTTAGGTTGCCATTTTCCATTTTGGTTTTGTGGGTATTTGTCCATGTTTAGTTGCCTGTGAGCACTACGTTGGCTTCGCGGTTCGTTTGGAGTTTTATTGTTTTGTTGGCGACATTGTTATTAAATAAATATGTACGCTCACAACGCTGCGCCTTGGTCCATTTCTTCAACAAACGGTTGTGACAGCTGTAATTTAAACATAGTCATTGTGAACTATTTCAGTCAGAAAGGCATCGACAACATTTAGCTAGCTAGTAAGCTAATGATAAAAACAATAGCGTAAATGGCTACGGAAATCAGCAATCTGGTAGGAAGTAAAATCGAATGTGGGAGGCGGTATAATGCATAGAGCCTATTAGTTGTGTTTCTATCTTACTGATAGAACATTTGATTGTGTTTTCTTCACAGCATGATCCTAATCAACAAACCTTAGAAAGTATTTTAGTATTGTAGAGTTAGGCTTACACTCAGTAATCAATAGCAAGATAACATTATTGAATGCATGTAGACCTACTGTGGGATATCTACTTTAAGTATGGAGATGTGTTACACATGTGCATGCTGTGTTGTTGTTTCCTGTTTCTATGCCTGTGGATTTCCACGTGTGCCTTATTGTAGAAGGAGACTGCCAGCAAAATCAAACTGTTGCAACTTCTCATGAGTTGGCCGAAAACCGCGAGACTGGATTCCAGCTAGTTATAGTGTTCAATCAGTGTCTTGTGGACTGAACCAGGATCTTGGCACTTGAATTTCTAAATTGCCTTAAGTCAAATGTATGGAGAGTCTTGAAGTGTGATCATGTGATTCACTGTAATAACATTGATTTGGAATTCACCATGTTCAAGATATGACTGTGAATAGGAGGATCACGTGAAGTACGGGCGTTATGGTCGCTAGTCACTAGAGCGCTGCAATCTCAATACCTCTTTTTCATATTTTATTACATTATTTCCATAAGGAACTCTTAAACAACAAACCCAAGACTGACTAACAATGCCGACTACCGAAGGAGGCAAGAAAAACAGCGCTTCTCTGACTTTTCCCCTTTAGTTAAGCATCAGAAGACAGCCCTCAGCACTGAAACTGAGGCCTTCATAGCTGGCGCAATTTCTGAGGGTTTAACCAAGCAACAGAACTCTCTCAAGGATATGCTACAACGGGTGTTAGCTGAGGCGTTGGAACAATTCAACAGAAAACATCAAGAGACTTTAGCAGCTGTTGAAGCTCTTACAATCGACATTGAGAGAAGGATGAAAGTGATTGTCCACTTTAGTAGACAGATTATCAATCTGCAAGGTCAAAATAAGGAAAGCAAACGGAAAATCAACAACTGTTCTTCACAACTGGAGAAGATGCAACTCAAGATAGCAGAAATGGAGGACCGTTCACGTCGCTCAAATGTAAGATTAATTTCTTTAAAAGAAGGAGACGAGACTGACGATCTCATTGAATTCCTACAGAGAATGATCCCTAAATGGATCCCATCCATATCTCACAAGGTTGAGATAGAAAGAGCCCATCGCATCTACTCAGGACCTGGGTCTAGTAATGCTTCAGACAGACCGAGGACGCCGATCTTCAAGGTTCTCCAATATAACAACCTCCAAGCCATTCTAGGAGCCAGAGCAGCAGAGCTCACTCACCACGCTGGTAAGGTATTGTATTTTTTCCCCTGACTATAGCACGCACACCTCCCAACGCTGCAAAGTCTTCAACGAGGTCCGGAACAAACTCAGACTGAGGGGCATCCAGTCATTCATAGTCTATCCAGCAATGCTCCGGGCCACACAGAGGGGAGCGCACCTGCCATTCACCACAGCACAAGACGCCGAGGAGTTGGTGGCATCACTGGGAGAGGACAACCACGAGCACCACAGTGAGCAGCACACCGCTGGTCCTGTTGTGAGGAGGAAGACTCAACAACGGGGCCTTACAAGCACCGGGGAACCTATGGAATAAGTGAACTGGTCAAGAGGATTTATCCACAACTCCAGGGAATTTAGAGTAACATTTGATCAAATTACTTGTGATCATTATGAACTTCGACAACGGAGCAAGCTAGCTAGCTAGTGAACTAGCTGGGTGATTGAGACAGTAATGTTACAGCTAATAGCGTTAGCAGCTAGCTAGCTAAGTAAGTCATCATCACAACTGCTAGCAAGCTAACTGATTATCTCTTCAGTGGTGTTCAGTATAACCTACATGTTGTTGAAAGTTAATCTAGCTTCTATAAACTAAAATTGTATTTTACAGCTAAGTCACTTGCAAAGAATACAACAGGTTTAGACCTTACATTAAAATGGTTAGTTACAAACCCTTAACCAATAATGCAGTTAAGAACAAATAAGTGTTTAAGTAAAAAATAGATGAGTAAAAAACAAAAAAGAACAGCAACAAATAAATAAAGAGCATCAGTAAAATAACAATAGACAGGCTATATACAGGGGGTACCGGTACAGAGTCAATGTGCAGGGCACCGGTTAGTCAAGATATTTAAGGTAATATGTACATGCAGGTAGAGTTAAAGTGGCTATGCATAGATAATAAACTGAGAATAGCAGCAGCGTAAAAGAGGGGGAGGGGCAATGCAAATAGTCCGGGTAGCCATTTGATTAGCTGTTCAGGAGGCTTATAGCTTGGGGGTAGAAGCTGCTCAGAAGCCTCTTGGACCTAGACTTGGTGCTCCGGTACCTCTTGCCGTGCGGTAGCAGAGAGAACAGTCTCTAGGGTGGCTGGAAACGTTGACAATTTTTAGGGCCTTCCTCTGACACTGCCTGGTATGGAGCTCCTGGATGGCAGGAAGCTTGGCCCCAGTGATGTACTGGGCGGTACGCACTACCCTCTGTAGTGCCTTGCGGTCGGAGGCCGAGCAGTTGCCATACCAGGCAGTGATGCAACCAGTCAGGATGCTCTAGCTGGTGCAGCTGTATAACCTTTTGAGGATCTGAGGACCTATGCCAAATCTTTTCAGACTCCTGAGGGGGAATAAGCTTGGCTATGCCCTCTTCACGACTGTCTTGGTGTGTTTGAACCATGTTAGTTTGTTGGTGATGTGGACACCAAGGAACTTGAAGCTCTCAACCTGCTCCACTACAGCCCTGTCAATGAGAATGGGGGCGTGCTCGGTCCTCCTTTACCTGTAGTCCATTATCATCTCCTTTGTCTTGATGGAGTTGTGCCTGGCCGTGCAGTTATGAACAAGCAGGGAGTATAGGAGGGAGCTGAGCACGCACCCCTGAGGGGCCCCCGTGTTGAGGATCAGCGTGGCGGATGTGTTGTTACCTACCCTTACCAACTGGAGGCGGCCAGTCAGGAAGTCCAGGATCCAGATGCAGAGGGAGGTGTTCAGTCCCAAGGTCCCTAGCTTAGTGATGAGATTTGCGGTAACCATGGTGTTGAACATTGAGCTGTAGTCAATGAATAGCATTCTCACATAGGTGTTCCTTTTGTCCAGGTAGGAAACAGCAGTGTGGAGTACAATAGATATTGCATCATCTGTGGATATGTTGGGGCGGTATGCAAATTGAAGTGGGTCTTGGGTTTCTGGGATAATGGTGTTGATGTGAGCCATGACCAGCCTTCAAAAGCACTTCATGGCTACAGATGTGAGTGCTACGGGTCGGTAGTCATTTAGGCAGGCTACTTTAGTGTTCTTGGGCACAAGGACTATGGTGGTCTGCTTAAAACATGTTGGTATTACAGACTTAGACAGGGAGAGGTTGAACATGTCAGTGAAGACACTTGCCAGTTGGTCAGCGCATGCTCGCAGTACACGTCCTGGTAATCCGTCTGGCCTGGTGGCCTTGTGAATGACGACCTGTTTGAAGGTCTTACTCACATCGCCTGTGGAGAGCGTGATCACACAGTCCTCCGGGAACAGCTGGTGCTCTCAAGCTCATCTGGTAGGCTCATTTCACTGGGCAGCTCGCATCTGTGCTTCCCTTTGTCATCTGTAATAGTATGCAAGCCCTGCCACATCCGACAAGTGTCGGAGCCGGTGTAGTACGATTCAATCTTAGTCCTGTATTGACACTATGCCTGTTTGATGGTTCGTCAGAGGGCATAGTGGGATTTCTTATACGTTTCCGGGTTGGAGTCCTGCTCTTTGAAAGCGGCTGCTCTACCGTTTAGCTCAATGCGAATGATGCCTGTAATCCAAGGCTTCTGGTTGGGGTATGTACTAGAGGTCGACCGATTAATCGGAATGGCCGATTAATTCGGGACGATTTCAAGTTTTCATATCAATCGGAAATCGGTAATTTTGGACGCCAATTTTATTTATTCATATTTTTTTTTTTACACCTTTATTTAACTAGGCAAGTCAGTTAAGAACACATTCTTATTTTCAATGACGGCCTAGGAACGGTGGGTTAACTGCCTTGTTCAGGGGCAGAACGACAGATTTTTACCTTGTCAGCTCAGGATTTCAATCTTGCAACCTTACGGTTAACTAGTCCAACGCTCTAACCACCTTCCTCACGAGGAGCCCGCCTGTTATGCGAATGCAGTAAGAAGCCAAGGTAAGTTGCTAGCTAGCATTAAACTTATCTTATAAAAAACAATCAATCAATCATAATCACTAGTTATAACTACACATGGTTGATGATATTACTAGTTTATCTAGCGTGTCCTGCGTTGCATATAATCGATGCACTGCGCATTCGCGAAAAAGGACTGTCGTTGCTCCAACGTGTACCTAACCATAAACATCAATGCCTTTCTTAAAATCAATACACAGAAGTATATATTTTTAAACCTGCATATTTAGCTAAAAGAAATTCAGGGTTAGCAGGCAATATTAACCAGGTGAAATTGTGTCACTTCTCTTGCGTTTATTGCACGCAGAGTCAGAGTATATGCAACAGTTTGGGCCGCCTGGCTCATTGGGAACTAATTTGCCAGAATTTTACGTAATTATGAGATAACATTGAAGGTTGTGCAATGTAACAGGAATATTTAGACTTATGGATGCCACCCATTAGATAAAATACGGAACGGTTCCGTATTTCACTGAAAGAATAAACGTTTTGTTTTCGAGATGATCGTTTCCGGATTCAACCATATTAATGACCTAAGGCTCGTATTTCTGTGTGTTATTATGTTATAATTAAGACTATGATTTGATAGAGCAGTCTGACTGAGCGATGGTAGGCACCAGCAGGCTCGTAGGCATTCATTCAAACAGCACTTTCGTGCGTTGTGTCAGCAGCTCTTCGCAATGCTTCAAGCATTGCGCTGTTTGTGACTTCAAGCCTATCAACTCCTGGGATTAGGCTGGTGTAACCGATGTGAAAATGGCTAGCTAGTTAGCGGGGTGCGCGCTAATAGCGTTTCAAATGTCACTCGCTCTGAGACTTGGAGTAGTTGTTCCCCTTGCTCTGCATGGGTAACGCTGCTTCGAGGGTGGCCGTTGTCGATGTGTTCCTGGTTCTAGCCCAGGTTGCGGCGAGGAGAGGGATGGAAGCTATACTATTACACTGGCAATACTAAAGTGCCTATAAGAACATCCAATAGTCAAAGGTATATGAAATACAAATAGTAGAGAGAGAAATAGTCCTATAATTCCTATAATTACATCAACCTAAAACTTCTTACCTGAGAATATTGAAGACTCATGTTAAAACTTCTTATGGTTGCAGTCCCGGTAACGGGATCGATATGACAAAAACAAAAAAAGTGCAGGGCGCCAAATTCAAACAACAGAAATCTCATAATTAAAATTTCTCAGACATTCATGTGTCTTATATCATTTTAAAGGTAATCTTGTTGTTAATCCCACCAAAGTGTCCGATTTCAAATAGGCTTTTCAGCAAAAGCACTACAAACGATTATGTTAGGTCACCACAAAACCACAATAAGCACAGCCATTTTTTCCAGCGAAAGATAGCTTTCACAAAAACCAGAAATAGAGATAAAATTAATCACTAACCTTTGATTATTTTCATCAGATGACACTCATAGGACTTCATGTTACACAATACATGTATGTTTTGTTTGATTAAGTTCATATTTATATCAAAAAGTCTGAGTTTACATTGACGCGTTAGATTCACTAAATGCAAAAACATCAAGTGACTTTGCATAGCCACATCGTTTCAACAGAAATACTCATCATAAATATAGATGATAATACAAGTTATACACATGGAATTATAGATATACCTCTCCTTAATGCAACCGCTGTGTCAGATTTCAAAAAAACTTAACGGAAAAATAAACCATGCAATAATCTGAGACGGAGCTCAGAACAATAGCCAAATTAGCCGCGATGTTGGACTCAACAGAAACCAGAAAATACATGATAAATGTTTCCTTACCTTTGATGAATTCATCAGAATGCAGTCCTAGGAATCCCAGGTCCACAATAAATGCTTGATTTGTTCGTTAATGTCCGTTATTTATGTCAAATTAGCTACTTTGGTTCGCGCCTTCGGTAAACAATTCCAAAGTCAGAAAGTGCCTCCACTATAACGTGACAAAATGTCCAAAACTTCCGTAACAGTCAGTAGAAACGTGTCAAACGATGTACTGAATCAATCTTTAGAATGTTGTTAACATACATCTTGAATAACGTTCCAACCGGAAAATTTAATTGACTTCAGAAGAGCGGTGGAACGGAGGTCCTCCTCATGTGAAGGCGCATGGTGAATGCGTGATCAGCCCGTGGAAGTGATTACTCATTCCTGTCTCCTTCGGCCCCCCTTCACATTAGAGTCATCAGACGAAGTTCTATTGACTGTTGACATCTAGTGGAAGCCGTAGGAAGTGAAAACCCATCCATATCTCTCTGTATTTTCAATGAGAGCTTGGTTGAAAATCTGGCACCCCCAGATAAATTCCAAACAGGAAGTGGAACTTCTCAGGTTTTTGCCATATGAGTTCTGTTATACTCACAGACATAATTCAAACAGTTTTAGAAACTTCCGAGTGAAGTCCTATGAGTGTCATCTAATGAAGATCATCAAAGGTTAGTGATTCATTTCATCTCTATTTCTGCTTTTTGTGACTCCTCTCTTTGGCTGGAAAAATTGCTGTTTTTCTGTGACTAGGTACTGACCTAACATAATCAGATGGTGTGCTTTCGTTGTAAAGCCTTTCTGAAATCGGACACTGTGGTGGGATTAACTACAAGTTTATCTTTAAAATTGTGTAAAATACTTGTATGTTTGAGGAATTTTAATTATGAGATTTCTGTTGTTTGAATTTGGCGCCCTGCACTTTCATTGGCTGTTGTCAAGTCGATCCCGTTAACGGGATCTCAGCCGTAAGAAGTTAAATTTCAACCATTTCAACCTGTGGACTGCGTCCTCACGTTCTCTGGTCTGTATGTTAATTATTCAGCGAGTCCTTTTAAGCACTCACCTTGGAGGGCGATTTCATCACATTCACACAATGTCTGTGCTCACATGGGCGTGGTTACTGACTTGGAAAAAGCTAATATGAAAAACAATGATCTCATTTAGAAGGCTAAAATCACATTGCTATCTTTTCACAAAGGGTTTCATATTTAATCATATAAGTTTTACAACATTTAGGTGTGAATCTGATATCTATACTGTGACATTTCTTAAAGATACAGTTATCTTGTTATACCATCTGTAATGACATCACAAAATGCTAAATGATATGACATGATTATTGTTCGGATCCCCACTATACATTCTGAATGTTTGGATTCCAAAACTAATGTTCCAATGTCCAATCTTTTGATGTTGAAGTTTTGCCGGCACAGTCTCTCTCTGTTGTAACAAAGGGGTTTTTAACTTCTCCATACCGCAGTGCAAGAGAGAGAAATTTGGGGGGTCTGGCTATCCTCAAACATTTGCCTAGCTGATGGGTCCTTTTGATCCTCGCCAAGGAGAGGGAGTCCTGACATTAGCCACTTACTGGCGCTGCAGCATAAACATTCTGAAACAAGATCATCAATACAGCTGATCAGATGTCCTACTAAAGGACTGATATCTGATCCTACAGATATAAATACAAGTTTAGAGCATATTATTCAGATTCATACAGTTCCTCACATACTGTAGCTTTCATACGTCTGCTTGTCGGCAGTTCCTGGAGAACCTTACTTTGCTCAAACTCTCTCAAGAAGAAACAGTTTTATCTTCTACTTGCACACAATCCCGGATCCAGGAGCACCCCCATCAGTAAAAAAGCTGACTAGCATAGCCTAGCAAAGCGTCACAAGTAAATACTAGCATCTAAATATCATTAAATCACAAGTCCAAGACACCAGATGAAAGATACACATCTTGTGAATCCAGCCATCATTTCTGATTTTTAAAATGTTTTACAGGGAAGACACAATATGTATTTCTATTAGCTAACCACGATAGCAAAAGACACAACTTTTTTTTCCACCATTTTTTTCCTGCATAGGTAGCTATCACAATTTCGACCAAATAAAGATATAAATAGTCACTAACCAAGAAACAACTTCATCAGATGACAGTCTGATAACATATTTATTGTATAGCATATGTTTTGTTAGAAAAATGTGCATATTTCAGGTATATATCATAGTTTTACATTGCAGCCACCATCACAACTCTCACCAAAGCAACTAGAATAACTACAGAGACCAACGTGAATTACCTAAATACTCATCATAAAACATTTATAAAAAATACACAGCGTACAGCAAATGAAAGACAAAGATCTTGTGAATCCAGACAATATTTCAGATTTTTTAAGTGTTTTACAGCGAAAACACAATATAGCATTATATTAGCTTACTACAATAGCCAACCACACAACAGCATTGATTCAAGCCAACAATAGCGATAACGAATAAACCAGCAAAAGATATTAATTTTTTCACTAACCTTCTCAAACTTCTTCAGATGACAGTCCTATAACATCATATTACACAATACATATAGAGTTTGTTCGAAAATGTGCATATTTAGCGGCACAAATCGTGGTTATACAATATGAATAGTAGCCAAAATGCAAACAAAATGTCGGGAGAAATCTTGGGAGAGGCACCTAATCTAATCAGTAACTAATCATAAATTTGACAAAAAAATACAGGTTGGACAGCAAATGAAAGATACATTAGTTCTTAATGCAACCGCTGTGTTAGATTTTTAAAATTAACGTTACTACGACATACAGCGTGCGTTAAAGCGAGACCGCACCGAAATTAATGGCGGAATAGTAGTTTGACATTTTTCAACAGAACAACGAATTAACATCATAAATACTTCTTACTTTTTGATGAGCTCCCATCAGAAACTTGGGCAAGTTGTCCTTTGTCCAGAGGAATCGTTGCTCGGTTGTAGATTGTCGCCTTCAACTTTGGAATTAGCAGTAAACATTAGCCATGTGGCGAAGACGTGCCCAACTCACTATAACGCAGCACAAAAAAATATCAGAAAATCGCAATATACTGATATAAACTGATATAACTCGGTTTAAAATAACAACATTATGATGTCTTTAACACCTATATCGAATAAAATCAGAGCCGGATATATCTAAGGCCTATAACGGGAGCTTTCCAGAACGCCATCCTGAGGTCTGTCTTGCGTCATGGCGAATGTTGAAAAGACTGCACCCCACGTTCCAAGACCATTTATATGGCCTCAGATCTGCCTAGCAACTCCATTCCAATTCTCACTATTTGCTGACATCTAGGGGAAGGCGTATGCAGTGCATCTCGACCAATAGAAGACATGCAAATTGATAAACTGACCCTAGAACAGCCTGCCTTATTTCAGATTTCTCACTTCCTCACAGGAAGTTTGCTCCAACTCGAGTTCTGTTTTACTCACAGATATAATTCAAACGGTTTTAGAAACTAGAGAGTGTTTTCTATCCAATAGTAATAATAATATGCATATTGTACGAGCAAGAATTGAGTACGAGGCAGTTTAATTTGGGAACGAAATTTTTACAAAGTGAAAACAGCACCCCCTATTGAGAAAAGGTTATTAGAGGAACCTGGCACTTATCCGAACTGAAAGCTGCTCTTTTAAATAAGAAAGATAAAGAGCTTGGTTTTGATGGAATATCTCCTGAAGTCATTCTCAACTTTTGTGATGAGCTAGGACCAGTTATTCTTGGATCGCTTAACATTGCTATTGAAAAAGGACAATTCCACAAAGACATCAATACGGCTATTATCTTCTTTGGGCTGCAAGCCCGAAGCCGGGCACAATATGACAACAGTGCAGGGCGCGAAATTCAAAAGATATTTTTTTGAAATATTTAACTTTCACACATTAACAAGTCCAATACAGCAAATGAAAGATAAACATCTTGTGAATCCAGCCAACATGTCCGATTTTTAAAATGTTTTACAGCGAAAACACCACGTATATTTATGTTAGCTCACCACCAAATACAAAAAAGGACAGACATTTTTCACAGCACAGGTAGCATGCACAAAACCAACCTAACTAACCAAGAACCAACCAAACTAACCAAGAAACAACTTCATCAGATGACAGTCTTATAACATGTTATACAATAAATCTATGTTTTGTTCGAAAAATGTGCATATTTGAGGTATAAATCAGTTTTACATTGCAGCTACCATCACAGCTACCGTCACAAATAGCACCGAAGCAGCCAGAGTAATTACAGACACCAACGTGAAATACCTAAATACTCATCATAAAACATTTCTGAAAAATACATGGTGTACAGCAAATGAAAGACAAGCATCTTGTGAATCCAGCCAATATTTCCGATTTCTTAAGTGTTTTACAGCGAAAACACAATATAGCATTATATTAGCTTACCACAATAGCCAGAAACACAAGCCATTTACCAGCAGCAAAAGTTAGCGATCGTAACAAACCAGCAAAAGATATATAATTTTTGACTAACCTTGATAAGCTTCATCAGATGACAGTCCTATAACATCAGGTTATACATACACTTATGTTTTGTTCGAAAATGTGCATATTTAGAGCTGAAATCAGTGGTTATACATTGTGCTAACGTAGCATCTTTTTCCCAGAATGTCCGGATATTTTTATGACACTCACCTATTCTGACCAAATAACTATTCATAAACGTTACTAAAAAATACATGTTGTATAGGAAATGATAGATACACTAGTTCTTAATGCAATCGCCGTGTTAGAATTCTAAAAATAACTTCATTACGACATCCAGCTTACGTTATAGCGAGAGAGTGCCCAAAATCTGGGCGCAAACTAATAGTACACATGTTCGACAGATATATGAAATAGCATCATAAAATGGGTCCTACTTTTGATGATCTTCCATCAGAATGTTGTACAAGGGGTCCTTTTTCGGGAACAATCGTTGTTTGGTTTTAGAATGTCCTCTTCTCCAGTCAATTAGCACGGAAAGCTAGCAAAGTGGGGCGAAGCTCTCCTTAGTGAACAAACGCAGACAACGCAACACGCCTAACGTCCCGAAAAAATTTCAATAATCTAATAAAACTATATTGAAAAAACATACTTTACGATGATATTGTCACATTTATCAAATAAAATCAAAGCCGGAGATATTAGTCGTCTATAACGACAGCTTTTCAGAAGGCAATACCCGGTCCCTTCTCGCGCGTTCCAGAAAACAGGAAATTGGTGTCACGTCATGCCAAGAGCTTTTATTCGACCTCAGATCAAGTTATACACTCCATTTCTTCTCTCACTGCCTGTTGACATCTAGTGGAAGGCGTATGAAGTGCATGTATACTAATACATATCAAGCACATTTATAGGCAGGCCCTAGAACAGAGCATCGATTTCAGATTTTCCACTTCCTCACAGGAAGTTTGCTGCAAAATGAGTTCTGTTTTACTCACAGATATAATTCAAACGGTTTTAGAAACTAGAGAGTGTTTTCTATCCAATAGTAATAATAATATGCATATTGTACGAGCAAGAATTGAGTACGAGGCCGTTTGAAATGGGCATCTTTTATCCAGGCTACTCAATACTGCCCCTGCAGCCCAAAGAGGTTATATCCCTAATTCCTAAGAAAGGAAAAGGCCACACAAATTGTGCTAATTTTCTAATACATTTATTCAGAACAGAAATGAAGATGTATGCCAAAGTTCTAGCCATGCGCTCAAGAAAGTTATTAACAAGATCATACATCCTGACCAAACAGGGTTTATTAAGGGTCATCAGGCAGCCGATAACATGCGCCGCCTGTTTCATGTGGTTGCTGGATACCCTGTGTATCCAATCTGGATACCCCGTGTACTGTGTTATCATTAGATGGAGAGAAAGCCTTTGATCGCTTAGAGTGGGAATATTTACGGCTTGTTCTTGAACATTTTGGTTTTGGGGCTATATTTATACATATGATTCGCATCATGTATGTGAATCCTTCTTCTATTATATCTACAGGCACTACCCATTCAAATTCATTTATCATACAACGAGTATGTAAACAAGGTTGTCCCACCTCCCCTATGCTATTTGCTCTCTCTCTTGAACCACTGGCACAAAGCATACGGCACAATTCGGCTTCCTCACATATAAAAATCAAACAAACTGAACAAGCAGTTTCTCTGTATGCAGATGACACACTCTACGTCGCAAACGCTCAGAAATGTTATACCTGTGTTTCCTGTCTGTCTGTTGCCAGTTCGTCTTGTTTGTTCAAGCCTACCAGCGTTTGTCTCAGCTTCTGTTTGTCCCTAGTCTCTCTTTTTCTCGTCCTTGTTTTTGACCTTTGCCTGTCCTGACCCTGTGCTCGCCCGCCTGACCACTGCTTGTTTCTGACCGTGAGCCTGCCTGCCGTCCTGTACCTTTGCTCCACCTCTGGATTACTGACCTCTGCCTGACCTGAGCCTGCCTGCCGTCCTGTACCTTGGCCTCTGCTCTGGATAATCAACCCATGCCTGCCTTGACCTGTCGTTTGCCTGCCGCTGTGGTTACAATAAACATTGTTACTTCACAGTCTGCACTTGGGTCTTACCTTGATTCCTGATAATAGACTATTGGTCTAAACTTGACTCTGTCATAAAGAAGTATATTTGGGGGAGAAAGAGACCACAGATTAAATATGCAACATTACAGAGAATAAAAGTATCAGGTGGTCTTGCAGTTCCAAATGTAACATTGTATCACCTATAATTCCAAATGAATTTCCTGAAGACCTGGTTAAACCCAGATGCTTCTGTTCCTTGGCATGCTATAGAGTCGATAGTTTCACCAATTAGATTACAAGAGGTATTTTCTGGATTGACTCCTAAAAAATGTGCATTATTGTTTGGACCCATTATAGCATACTCAGTAAATGTGTGGAAAGCTACAGAGAAGCATATGAGATGTATTCTTAAATGGCATTCATACTCTCCAATATAGCGTAATAAAGAATTCTTAGCATGTAAGACACTATTCATATCAGATTACTGGTCTAAGAAGGGTATTTATACCTTCAAAGACATATTCAATTGGATTTCCTGGATTCAGTTTCCAGGAAATCCACCAGTGTTTTAATGTCCCAGGTTCATACCTTTGTCTTTACCTTCAACTCCGCCTATCCATGCGAGCCTATGGGGTCGCCTGGGGAGCTGAACTAGCAGTACACCCATTGGTCAAACTTCTGACGGACAGACGCCTGTTAAAAATGAGTTTTTTCTATAGTCAATTAATTCTAGCAGCTCAAAAACGATTAACTCTATCTACTGTATGGGAAAAGGATTTTACACTTGCTGACAGACACATTAATTGGGAGACAGTATGGAAAAAAATATATTTGGATCATCTAGAAACCCCAATCACCAATTTAAAAAAAATTGCCATAGGTTCTATCTAACATCTCAAAAAAGGACATCACATGGGTATTAGTCCATCGCCATTACTCTACTTGTAGATAAAATACATTGTCATCTCTGTACTTGCAGATAAAACACTGCCATTAGATCCAATAGTGATGTTGCTTTGTGATGACTCTGATTTGCACTTGTCAGAACGCCAACGGAGAGTGTGGTTGTTAGGAACCACAGCTGCTAAGAAAATTACTGTACAAAGGTGGATTCCACCTCATCAGTTACCATTGCAACGACAGCTGCTCACATTTAAGGAAATTGTACTTATGGAGCTCTCCACAGCCAGAATCCACAGGGCCAAGGGGTCCACTCTGGACACATGGAAAAAAGCAGCAGCGGACATTTCTGAACTCTTAACCAACGGGCCTTTACACACATGAATGTGTATCAAAAATGTGTCACTATTTCTGAGGCTATGCTAGTTATTGTTCAGCAATATTAATTTATTTGTTTTTATCTCATAATTTATTTTACATGCTATCAGATTGCTGGTGGGGGGGATGAAAAATATATCTAGAAATGTATTCTGTGAATCCTATGAATTGAAATAATAAAAACTTGATGTAAAAAAAGAAAAAAGATAAGACTGTGAATCATGTTGGCACTGGTTGAAATCCTAGAGTTAGGGCAAAGCAACCCAGAATCTCCACCAGGGATTCATCAGTAGAGAAAACAGGAAGTACCCATGCTAAAGAATATTCAATGCTGGTCTGACCAATCGGAATCCACGCTTCAAGATTTCTTTGATCACACGGACTGGGATATGTTCTGGGTAGCCTCCGACAATAACATTGAAGAATATACTGATACGGTGACTGAGTTAATCAGGAAGTGTATATATGTTGTACCCATTGTGACTATTAAAACCTACCCAAACCTGAAACCGTGGATAGATGGCAGCATTCGCACAAAACTAAAAGTGCAAACCACCACAACTAACCATGGCAAGGTGACTGGGAATATGGCAGAATACAAACAGATTAGTTATTCCCTCCACAAGGCAATCAAACAGGCAAATGTCAGTATAGAGACAAAGTTGAGTCGCAATTCAACAGCTCAGACACGAGACGTATGTGGCAGGGTCTACAGGAAAACCAGCCACGTCGCGGACACCAACGTCTTGCTTCCGGACAAGCTAAACACCTTCTTCGCCCGCTTTGAGGATAACACAGTGCCACCGACGCGGCCCGCTACCAAGGATTGTGGGCTCTCCTTCTCCGTGGCCGACGTGGCACCGTGTTAACCCTCGCAAGGCTACCGGCCAAATATGGCATCCCTAGCTGCGTCCTCAGAGCATGCGCCGACCAGCTAGCTGGTGTGTTTACGGAAACATTTAATCTCACCCTATCCCAGTCTGCTGTCCACACATGCTTCAAGATGGGCACCATTGTTCCAGTACCCAAAAAAGCAAAAGGTAACTGGACTAAATGAGTATCTGTTATCATGAAGTGCTTTGAGAGACTGGTCAAGGATCATATCACCTCTACCTTACCTGTCACCCAAAACCCACTCAATTTGCTTACCGCCCCAATAGATCCACAGACAATGCAATCGCCATTGCACTGCACACTGCCCTATCCCATCTGGACAAGAGGAATAGGTATGTAATAATGTTGTTCATTAACTATAGCTCAGCATTCAACACCATAGTACCCTTCAAGCTCATCATTAAGCTCGAGGGTCTGAACCCCGCCCTGTGCAACTGGGTCGTGGACTTCCTGACGGGCTGCCCCCAGGTGGTGAAGGTGGGAAACAACACCTCCACTTCACTGATCCTCAACACTGGGGCCCTACAAAGGTGTGTGCTCAGCCCCCTCCTGTACTCCCTGTTCACACATGACTGCGTGGCCACGCATGACTACAACTCAATCATCAAGTTTGCAGACGACACAACAGTAGTAGGCTTGATTACCAACAATGATGAGACAGCCTACAGGGAATAACCTCTCACTTAATGTCAACAAAACAAAGGAGATGATCGTGGACTTCAGGAAACAGGAGAGGGAGCACCCCCCTATCCACATCAATGGGACCGCAGTGGAGAAGGTGAAAAGCTTCAAGTTCCTCGGCGTACACATCACTGACAAACTGAAATGGTCCACCCACACAGTGTGATGAAGAATGTACAACAAGAGGTTGAAGAAATTTTTCTTGCCACCTAAAACCCTCACAAACTTTTACAGGTGCACAATTGGGAGCATCCTGTCGGGCTGTATCACCACCTGGTACGGCAACTGCACCACAGTCAACCGCAGGGCTGCCCAATGCATCACCGGGGGCAAACTACCTGCTCTCCAGGACACCTTCAGCACCCGATGTCACAGGAAGGCCAAAAAGTTCATCAAGGGCAACAACCACCCGAGCCACTGCCTGTTCACCCCGCTATCATCCAGAAGGCGAGGTCAGTACAGGTGCATAAAAGCTGGGACCGGGAGACTGAAAAACAGCTTCTATCTCAAGGCCATCAGACTCTTAAACAGCCACCACTAGCATATTAAAGGCTGCTGCCTATATATATAAACTTGAAATCACTGGCCACTTTTTAAATGGAACACTAGTCACATTAATAATGTTTACATATGTTCCATTACGCATCTCATATGTATGTACTGTATTCTATTCTATTGTATCTTAGTCTATGCCGCTCTGACATTGCTCGTTCATATATTTATATATTCTTAATTCCATTCCTTTACTTAGATTTGTGTGTATTGGGTATATGTTGTGAAATTGTTAGATATTACTTGTTAGATATTACTGTACTGCCAGAGCTAGAAACACAAGCATTTCGCTACACCTGCAATAACATCTGCTAAACACTTGTATGTGACCAATAAAATTTGATTTGATTTGAGTTAGCCTGAACATGAAATAGAGATAAGAAAATGGAAATGAGAAATAAGAAGAACACCAGAAAGTAAGTAAGCTATATACAGGGTCAGTTCCAGGATCAGTAGCTATATACAGGGTCAGTTCCAGGGTCAGTAGCAATATATAGGGTCAGTTCCAGGGTCAGTGCCAATACCATATTTACAATGTGCAGGGATAGTTGAGTGGTAGGGGTAGATATGTATTGGGGTAAGGTGACTAGGAACCAGGATATATGATAAACAGAGTAGCAGCAGCGTATATGATTTTTATGATTGTGAGTGTGTGTGTGTGTGTGTGTGTGTGTGTGTGTGTGTGTGTGTGTGTGTGTGTGTGTGTGTGTGTGTGTGTGTGTGTGTGTGTGTGTGTGTGTGTGTTGGAGTGTATAACTTTGCTTTGGAACTCACCATGTTCAAGATAAGACTGTGAATCGTGTTGGCCTTGGCTGAAATCCAAGAGTTAGGGCAAAGCAACCCAGAACCTCCATCAGGGATTCATCAGTAGAGAAAACAAAGCCAGTCAGCCAGAACATATCGATTCCAGGAGAGCTGAGGTGACCTGTTTTATCCCACTAGGTATTCCTGTGAATTTATTTTACAGACTTGTTTTATGAGAGTGTGGCACGAAAGTCATATTTTTTTCAACGGGGGGCTAAGTGTGACTCATATATTAATTTATTACAACCTTATTTGGTTAGCTTTTCCTAGCTCACGACAGTCTATTAGCCTTGGCTGACAACAGTGTGAGTTCATGTATCTGATTAAGAAATAGTTTCTATATTGTGGTGTTTTCAAGCTGTTGACATTCAATAACTAAGTCAGCGAGTGCTACTGTATTAGTGGGGTTTTCAATTTCAAGTTGTCTATGTGATAGGCGTAAATTAAGTATCTCTTATGGAGTCTGAATGAAAGAATAGTTTCATTAGTTTTATTGTCAAGTGCATAAGTACAGTGATATGCCTTTCTTGCAAGCTCTTTCCTAACAATGCAGTAATCAAAATCAGTAGTACTATAAAAAAAAGTAAAGTAAAACAAAAACACACAAGAAATAGAAATAAGAAGAACACCAGAAAGTAAGTAAGCTATATACAGGGTCAGTTCCAGGATCAGTAGCTATATACAGGGTCAGTTCCAGGGTCAGTAGCTATATACAGGGTCAGTTCCAGGATCAGTAGCTATATACAGGGTCAGTTCCAGGATCAGTAGCTATATACAGGGTCAGTTCCAGGGTCAGTAGCTATATACAGGGTCAGTTCCAGGGTCAGTAGCTATATACAGGGTCAGTTCCAGGGTCAGTAGCTATATACAGGGTCAGTTCCAGGGTCAGTGCCAATACCATATTTACAATGTGCAGGGATACTGGAGTGGTGGGGGTAGATTTTATAGGAGTAAGGTGACTAGGAACCAGGATATATGATAAACAGAGTACCAGCAGCGTACAGTTGAAGTCGGAAGTTTACATACACTGTCACGTTCTGACCTTAGTTCTTTTGTTATTTCTTTGTTTTAGTATGGTCAGGGCGTGAGTTGGGTGGGTTATCTATGTTCGTTTTTCTATGTTGGTTTTTGCGTTTGGCCTGGTATGATTCTCAATCAGAGGCAGGTGTCGTTAGTTGTCTCTGATTGAGAATCATACTTAGGTAGCCTTTTTCCACCTGTGTTTCGTGGGTGTTTATTTTCTGTGTCTGTGTGTTCCACACGGAACTGTTTCGGTTGGTTATTTCACGTGTCGTTTATTGTTTTGTTTCAGTGTTCGATTGTTTTAATAAAGAGCATGAACACGTACCACGCTGCGCATTGGTCCTCCGATCCTTACTACTCCTCCTCGTCTGAGGAGGAGGAAGACAGCCGTTACAGAAACACCCACCAACAAAAGGGCCAAGCAGCGTGGTAACGGGCAGCAGCAGCGATGGCAGGACTCCTGGACTTGGGAGGAGATTCTGGACGGAGAAGGACCCTGGGCACAGGCTGGAGAATATCGCCGCCCCAAGGCTGAGCTGGAGGCAGCGAAAGCGGAGAGGCGGCGGTATGAGGAGGCAGCACGGCAGCGCGGCTGGAAGCCCGAGAGGCAGCACCAAAAATGTCTTGGGGGCTGGCACACGGGGAGTGTGGCGAAGTCAGGTAGGAGACCTGCGCCAACTCCCCGTGCTTACCGTGGAGAGAGAGGGACCGGGCAGGCACCGTGTTATGCCGTGAGGCGCACGGTGTCCCCGGTGCGCAGGCAGAGCCCGGTGCGGTACATAGCAGCGCCTCGTATCGGCCGGGCTAGAGTGGGCATCGAGCCAGGTGCCATGAAGCCGCTCTAAAGACGCCACTGAAGCGGACTAAGACTATGTTGGAGTGGGGTCCACGTCCCGCGCCAGAGCCGCCACCGCGGACAGATGCCCACCCAGACCCTGCCCTATAGGTTCAGGTTTTGCAGCCGAAGTCCGCACCTGGGGGGGGGGGGGGGGGGGTACTGTCACGTTCTGACCTTAGTTCTTTTGTTATTTCTTTGTTCAAGTATGGTCAGGACGTGAGTTGGGTGGGTTATCTATGTTCGTTTTTCTATGTTGGTTTTTGCGTTTGGCCTGGTATGATTCTCAATCAGAGGTAGGTGCCGTTAGTTTTCTCTGATTGAGAATCATACTTAGGTAGCCTTTTGCCACCTGTGTTTCGTGGGTGTTTATTTTCTGTGTCTGTGTGTTCCACACGGAACTGTTTCGGTTGGTTATTTCACGTGTCGCTTATTGTTTTGTTTCAGTGTTTGATTGTTTTCATAAAGGGCATGAACACGTACCACGCTGCGCATTGGTCCTCCGATCAGCCGTTACACCTTAGCCAACTACATTTATACTCAGTTTTTCACAATTCCTGACATTTAATCCTAGTAAAAATTCCCTGTCTTAGGTCAGTTAGGATCACCACTTTATTTTAAGAATGTGAAATGTAGAATAATAGTAGAGAGAATTATTTATTTCAGCTTTTATTTCTTTCATCACATTCCCAGTGGGTCAGAAGTTTACATACACTCAATTAGCATTGCTTTTAATTGTTTAACCTGGGTCAAACGTTTCGGGTAGCCTTCCACAAGCTTCCCACAATAGGTTTGGTGAATTTTGGCCCATTCCTCCTGACAGAGCCGGTGTAACGGAGTCAGGTTCGTAGGCCTCCTTGCTCGCACACGCTTTTTAAGTTCTGCCCACAAATGTTCTATACGATTGAGGTCAGGGCTTTGTGATGGTCACTCCAATACCTTGACTTTGTTGTCCTTAAGTCATTTTGCCACAACTTTAGAAGTAACCTTGGGGTCATTGTCCTTTTGGAAGATCCATTTGCGACCAAGCTTAAACTTCCTGACTTATGTCTTGAGATAATGCTTCAATATATCCATATAATGTTCCTTCCTCATGATACCATCTATTTTGGGAAGTGCACCAGTCCATCCTGCAGCAAAGCACCCCCACAACATGATGCTACCACTCCCGTGCTTCACGGTTGGGATAGTGTTCTTCGGCTTGCACACCTCACCCTTTCTCCTTATACATAACGATGGTCATTATGGCCAAACAGTTCGATTTTTGTTTATCAGACCAGAGGACATTTCTCCAAAAAGTGCGATCTTTGTCCCCATGAGCAGTTGCAAACTGTAGCCTGGCTTTTTTATGGCGGTTTTGGAGCAGTGGCTTCTTCCTTGCCGAGCGGCCTTTCAGGTTATGTTGATATAGGACTCGTTTTACTGTGGATATAGATGCTTTGTACCTGTTTCCTCCAGCATCTTCACAAGGTCCTTTGCTGTTGTTCTGGGATTGATTTGCACTTTTCGCACCAAAGTACGTTCATCTCTAGGAGACAGAACGCATCGCCTTCCTGAGCGGTATGATGGCTGTGTGGTCCCATGGTATTTATACTTGCATACTATTGCTTGTACAGATGAACGTGGTACCTTCAGGCGTTTGGAAATTGTTCCCAAGGATGAACCAGACCTGTGAAGGTCTATACATTTTTTTCTGAGGTCTTGGCTGATTTCTTTTGATTTTCCCATGATGTCAAGCAAAGAGGCACTGCGTTTGAAGGTAGGTCTTGAAATACATCCACAGGTACACCTCCAATTGACTCAAATTATGTCAATTAGCCTATCAGAAGCTTCTAAAGCCATGACATCATTTTCTGTAATTTTTCAAGCCATTTAAAGGCACAGTCAACTTAGGGTATGTACATTTCTGACCCACTGGAATTGTGATACAGTGAATTGTAAGGGAAATAATCTGTCTGTAAATAATTGTTAGAAAAATTACTTGTGTCATGCACGAAGTAGATGTTCTAACTGACTTGCCAAAACTACAATTTTTCAACAAGAAATTTGTGGAGTGAGTGAGTGTGCAAAGAGTCAGTGCAAAAATTAAATAGAAGTGTCAATGCAGATAGTCCATATAGCCATTTTGTTAGCTATTTAGTAGTCGTATGGCTTTGGGATAGGAACTGTTCAGGACACTGTTAGTGTCAGACTTGTTGCTCCAGTACCGCTTGCCATGTGGAAGCAGAGAAAACAGTCTATGGCTTAGGTGGCTGGAGTCTTTACCAATTTTCTGGGCCTTCCTGTCACACCGCCTGATATAGAGGTCCTGGATGGCAGGGAGCTCAGCCCCAGTAACGTACTGGGCTGTCCGCACCACCCTCTGTAGCGCCATGCGATCGAGAGCGGTGCAGTTGCCATACCAAGCAGTGATGCAGCCAGTCAAGATGCTCTTAATGATGCAGCTGTAAAACTTTTTGAGGATTAGAAGGTCCATGCCACAATCAGCTCCTTGGTCTTACTGACATTGAGGGAAAGGTTGTTATCCTGGCACCACACTTCTGGGTCACTGACTTCATCCTGTAGGCTGTCTCATCGTCACAGGTGATCAGGCCTACCAACGCCGTGTCGTCAGCAAACTTGATGATGGTGTTGGAGTTGTGCGTGGTCACACAGTCATGGGTGAGCAAGAAGTACAGCAGAGGATCAGCATGGCGGAAGGTGATGTTGCCTAACCTTACCACCTGGGGTCAGCCTGTCAGGAAGTCCAGGAACCAGTTGTAGAGAGTTCAGTCCCAGGATTCCAAGTTGGTGACAAGCTTAGAGGGAACTATGGGGTTGAACGCTGAGCTGTAGTCAATGAACAGCATTCTCACATGGGTATTCCTCTTATTTAGATGGGTGAGGAAAGCGTGGAGTGCAAGTGAGATTGCATCATCTATGGATCTGTTGGGGCGGTATGCAAATTGGAGTGGGTCTGGGGTGTCTGGGATGATGGAGTTGATAATGATAATTTGATGGAGCATTGGATGCAGGAGGGGGCTAGGGCAGACTGCTGACTTTTGGGAAGTGAAAGTGAGGCCTTGGCGCACCAGTGTTGTGGAGAGGGAAAGCCATCGTACCCATCATTTCATTTCATACTCATATAGGTCTCAGCTGATGCCCGATGATGAGGATGATTAAATCCTACAGGAAACCCACCTCTTATGTAACAGTCATCTTCAGACTGCATCGAACTTCCTCCGGAGCAGCTCATTAAGAGTATTCCACGTACAGTGTGCCAAGGGCGATAAAATGGGGTGTGCTTTAATGGTGAAAAGCCTCTTTAAGCCACGGAACATCTCCTTGTAAAAGTGAGTTATTTTACTCCCATCTATTTCTGTTTGAGCCTTTGACAGAGAGCAATGCATCTGGAATTTGTTCAGGAAACCGTATACAAGCTGGGTGTTCAGGGTTGTCGTGTCCCCCCTGACTAGAGAACACACTGTTCCTCCACCACTTAGAGAAAGACACAAAGTTTACACCTTTAAATTAAACACTAACTGATTTACCAGAGGGAAAAAAACTCTAGACCGCCTTTACTCCACACACAGAGACGCATACAAAGCTCTCCCTCCCTCCATTTGGCAAATCTGACCATAATTCTATCCATAATTCTACTGTTTACAAGCAAAACCTAAAGCAGGAAGTACCAGTGACTTGCTAAATACGGATGTGGTCAGATGTCGCGGATGCTACGCTACAGGACTGTTTTGCTAGCACAGACTGGAATACACGTTCCAGGATTCATCAAATGGCATTGAGGAGTACAATACCTTAGTCATCGGCTTCGTTAATAAGTGCATCGACGACGTCCCCCCCACAGTGACCGTACGTACATATCCCAACCAGAAGCCATGGATTTTAGGCAACATCTGCATCGAGCTAAAGGCTAGAGCTGTCGCTTTCAAGGAGCAGGACACTAATCCGGACACCTATAAGAGATCACGCTACGCCCTCAGATTAACCATAAAACAGGCAAAGCGTCAATACAGGATTAAGACTGAATCCTACTACACCGGCTCTGACACTCATTGGATGTAGCAGGGCTTGAAAACTATTACGGACTACAAAGGGAAACCCAGCCGCGAGCTGCCCAGTGATGTGAGCCTACCAGACAAGCTAAAGGAGATGATTGCGGACTACAGGAAAAGGAGGACTGAGCACGCCCCCATTCTCATCGACCGGGCTGTAGTGGAGCAAGTTCCTTGGCGTCCACATCACCAACAAACTAACATGGTCCAAGCACACCAAGACAGTCGTGAAGAGGGCACGACAAAACCTATTCCCCCTCAGGAGACTGAAAAGATTTGGCATGGGTCCTCAGATCCTCAAAGGGTTCTACAGCTGCACCATCGAGAGCATCCTAATGGGTTGCATCACTGCCTGGTATGGCAACTGCTCGGCCTCCGATCGCAAGGCACTACAGAGAGTAGTGTGAATGGCCCAGTACATCACTGGGGCCAAGCTTCCTGCCATCCAGAACCTCTATACCAGGCGGTGTCAGAGGAAGGACCTAAAAATTTTCAAAGTTTCCAGCCACCCTAGTCATAGACTGTCTGCTACCGCATGGAAAGCCGTATCGGAGCACCAAGTCTAGGTCCAAAAGGCTTCTAAACAGCTTCTGACGAGACACAGACGAGACACTGATGTCATCAGAGCGTGACGTGTATTTGATGTTGTTGAATGCTGTCGAACGCCGAAACTGAAACCTGACGAACGCTGAAACCTGAACTAAAGGCCTCGGTTTAAAAGCTGACAGTGTTTTAATATACTTTTATTTCATTTTGAATCCTGCGGCTCTGTTGGGCTAAATTGCTTTGAGCACTGCTATCTGTCCCGGGATCCTGCCAGATTCCGTATAGGGGGAGAGACGTGAAAGCCCAGCTAGCTTAGCTGGCTCGGCGGTCTCAAATGGAGGCCGCTATTGAACGTTAAGAATGTTGCAGGAGCTGCGTTTACTTTTCTTTGTTCCAGGACAATGTGGACCACATTGACTTTCAATGTAGCAACTGCTTGCGGAGGACTACAGGAGCGAAGTAGCTACTCTTAGCAAACAAGTAGCAAACCTCCATAAGCTACTGGGGAACCCACACCCACCTACTTTTTATTTTTCTTCCACCCCAGTAGCTGGACGCCGCTCTGATCTGGTGGAAGTTTTGCCACCGTGTCGGCTCTCCACAGCTGACTGGCCGGTGCTAGGCAGGGTTCCATCCCCAAAGGGGTCTCCCCCTTCCCTGGAGAACGGAGCTGATCTCAACCCAACCAGCCATGGAGGTACGTCACTCGCCGTGGAAGTCGAGGAACGCGTCCTCTGGCAATGGGGGTCTCCATGGAGATGTTCAGCCCGGAACTGACACAGACTGGAAACAGCATTACCGCCCTGGATCCAGAGCCTTCGTCCCTGGTGGCTTCCCAATCAAGATCAGATCCGGAGGTACCTGCGTCTTCGTCCTCGGCTCTATCTCCCTCTCCGGTGGCTTCTACCTCGGGTTCAGATCCTTGGAGCTCTCAGCCTCACCAGACCGTGAGGCTGCCTGAGAGACCAGCCCATTCAACATCACCAGCTGTCATCATAGGCAGCTCTATGGTGAGAAACATCTCGGTCCCCAAGGCAAAAACCCTGTGCTACCCAGGAGCACGAGTACAGGTACATAACAAGGCTGTTTCCGACTGTTCTACCACAGATGCCGGGAGCTGACACTGTCGTAGTCCATGTGGGGTCAAACGACATCAGGAGGGCTAGTTCGGAACATTTGAAAATGTATTTTAAAGCACGGATTTAATTGCACCGAATGCATCTGTTTATCCTACAGCTATTGCAACTTTATGCAGCTCACCCTGCACTGTCATCTCCAATGTAAATAACATGAGTAAGTCTACCTCTGATAAGCTTCCCAGTAAAGCATTAAAAACAATCAAGCAACCCATAAAAATGCTAAAAATAGACCCTATTAACATATGTAGCCTAACATGCTGACCAGACCGGACACGTCGTGTGCGCGAGCGTTGCAAAATAAATGTAGAAATCCATGTTATTCAATTATTGCACCAACAAGCGTCTGCGTTGCCAAGGGCTAAAATAGAAGTCATTCCTATTTCTGACGCAGATCACGCTGCAAGTCCTGCCTCTCCCATCTCCTCATTGGTTTATAGAAGCAGGTACCCACGTGCCATCTCCTCATTGGTTATACCCACGTGGGTGATTGAAAGACGAACTGTTTTGCCGGTCATTGTGGTAATACTATGAAAGTTTAGATGCCAATCACAATATAAGTTCAAAGATGAAAAAGCCTGGAAGGAGGAGAGATGACTAGAAACGATTCGGTTGACCGTTTAATGTGTGGATTAATTGTCGGTGTAGAGGACCTTGTGCATTTCAGGTAAAATAACAACTCAATGTTTATATCCCAGGACAAATTAGCTAGCAACAGCAAGCTAGCTAAATAGGACAAATTAGCTAGCATGTGCTAGCTAAATTGCCATACATGTTTAATGCTTTACGACCTGTCCCCAAATTAATGTAACTGGTTTAGAGTTTGTTTTGATATTTTAACCTGCGTGTCGTGATCGCGTTTGGTGTGGGGGGACAAAATAAATGTATGCACAATGGCGCACGATGGCGCACGCATGCAGCTGGATTGGGTTTCGTGTAAGAAACAAGGTCCATGAAGTCAGTAACTTGCTTGTAACAGATGACAATCATCTCTGAAACTCACTTAGATAATACCTTTGATGATACAGTGGTAGCAATACATGGTTATAACATCTACCGAAAAGACAGAAATGCTAATGGAGGCGGTGTTGCGGTCTATATTCAGAACCACATTCCTGTAAAGCTTAGAGACGATCTAATGTTAAATACTGTTGAAGTAATATGGCTTCAGGTTCATCTGCCTCACCTAAAGCCCATTCTTGTGGGAAGCTGCTATAGACCACCAAGTGCTAACAGTCAGTATCTGGATAATATGTGTGAAATGCTTGATAATGTATGTGATATCAACAGAGAAGTATATTTTCTGGGTGATTTAAATATTGACTGGCTATCATCAAGCTGCCCACTCAGGAAAAAACGTCAAACTGTAACCAGTGCCTGCAACCTGGATCAGGTTGTTAGTCAACCTACCAGGGTAGTTACAAACAGCACAGGAATTAAATCATCAACATGTATTGATCACATTTTTACTAACGCTGCAGATATTTGCTTTAAAGCAGTATCCAAATCCATAAGATGTTGTGATCACAATATAATAGCCATATCTAGGAAATCCAAAGTTCCAAAGGCTGGGCCTAATATAGTTTAAAAGAGGTCATACAATAAGTTTTGTAGTGATTCATATGTTGATGATGTTAAGAATATTTGTTGCTCTGTGGTGTGTAATGAGGAGCAACCAGACACAGCACTTGACGCATTTATGAAACTACTATTCCAGTTACTAAGCACGCACCCATTAAGAAAATTACTGTAAAAACGATCAAATCCCCTGGGATTGATGAGGAATTGAAAAATGGTATGGTTGAGAGGGACAATGCAAAAGGTATGGCAATTAAGGCTGGCAGCCCAACTGATTGGCAAACGTACTGCAAATTAAGAAGTCATGTGACTAAACTAAATAAAAATAAACTACACTATGAAACAAAGATAAATTATATAAAGAATGATAGTAAGAAGCTTTAGGGCACCTTAAATTACATTTTGGGGAAAAAAAGCCAACTGGGCTTCTTCATTTATTGAATACGATGGCTCATTCATCACAAAGCCCACTGATATTACAAACTACTTTAATGACTTTTTCATTGGCAAGATAAGCAAACTTAGGGATGACATGCCAGCAAAAAACGCTGACACTACACATCCAAGTATATCTGACCAAATTATGAAAGATAAGAATTGTACTTTGAATTCCGTAAAGTCAGTGTGGAAGAGGTGAAAAAATGATTGTTGTCTATCAACAATGACAAGCCACCAGTGTCTGACAATCTAGATGAAAAATGACTGAGGATAATTGCAGACAATATTGCCACTCCTATTTGCCGCATCTTCAATTTAAGCCTACTGGAGAGCATGTGCCCTCAGGCCTGGAGGGAAGCTAAAGTCCTTCCGCTACCCAAGAATAGTAGAGCCCCATTTACTGGCTCAAATAGCCGACCAATTAGCCTGTTACCAACCCTTAATAAACTTCTGGAAAAAACTGTTTGACCAGATACAATGTTATTTTACAGTAAACAAATTGACAACAGAATTTCAGCATGCTTATAGGGAAGGACACTCAACAAGCACAGCACTCACACAAATGACAGATGATTGGCTGAGAGAAATTGATGATAAAATGATTGTGGGGGTTGTCTTGTTAGACTTCAGTGCAGCTTTTGAAATTATTGATCATAGTCTGCTGCTGGAAAAACGTATGTGTTATGGCTTTACACCCCCTGCTATAATGTGGATAAAGATTTACTTGTCTAACAGAACACAGAAGGTGTTCTTTAATAATGGAAGCCTATCAAATATAATCCAGTTAGAATCAGGAATTCCCCAGGGTAGCTGTTTAGGCCCCTTGCTTTTTTCATGTTTTACTAACGACATGCCACTGACTTTGAGTAAAGCCAGAGTTTCTATGTATGCAGATGACTCAACACTATACACGTCAGCAACTACAGCAACTGAAATGACTGCAACACTCAACAAAGAACTGCAGTTAGTTTCAGAGTGGGTGGCAAGGAATAAGTTAGCACTAAATATTTCTAAAACTAAAAGCATTGTATTTGGAACAAAACACTCACTAAACCCTAAACCTCAACTAAATCTTGTAATAAAGAATGTGGAAATTGAGCAAGTTGAGATGACTAAACTGATTGGAGTAACACTAGATTGTAAACTGTCATGGTCAAAACATATTGATGCAGCAGTAGCTAAGATGGGGAGAAGTCTGTCTATAATAAAGCGATGCTCTGCCTTCTTAACAACACTATCAAAAGGCAGGTCCTACAGGCCCTAGTTTTGTCGCACCTTGACTACTGTTCAGTCGTGTGGTCAAGTGCCACAAAAAATTGGCTCAGAACAGGGCAGCATGGCTGGCCCTTGGATGTACAAAGAGAGCTAATATTAATAATTAATAATATGCATTTCAATCTCTCCTGGCTGAAAGTGGAGGTGAGATTGACTTCATCACTACTTTTATTTATGAGCGGTATTGACATGTTGAATGCACCGAGCTGTCTGTCTAAACTACTGGCACACAGCTCGGACACCCATGCATACCCCACAAGACATGCCACAAGAGGTCCCTTCACAGTCCCCAAGTCCAGAACAGACTATGGGAGGCACACAGTACTACATAGAGCCATGACTACATGGATCTCTATTCCACATCAATTGGAACTGACGCAAGCAGTAAAATTAGATTTATAAAACAGATTAAAAAAAAAAACTTATGGAACAGCGGGGACTGTGAAGCAACACAAACATTGGCACAGACACACACACACACACACAATAACATATGCACTATACATACACAATAATTTAGTACTGTAGATGTGTGGTAGTGGTGGAGTAGGGGCATGAGGGCACACAATGTGTTGTGAAATCTGTGAATGTGTTGTAATGTTTAAAAATGGTATAATCTGCCTTAATTTTGCTGGACCTCAGGAAGAGTAGCTGTTGCTTTGGCAGCCATTACAAATACAAATTCGAACATCTAATCAAATGGCTACCCAGGCTATTTGCATTGCCCCCCCCTCCCCTTTTACACTGCTGCTAGTCTCTGTTATTATCTATGCATAGTCACTTTAATAACTCCACCTACATGTTCATATTACCTCAATTACCCTGACTAACCGGTGCCCCCGCACATTGACTCTGTACCGGTACCCCCTGTATATAGCCTCGGTATTGTTATTTTACTGCTGCTCTTTAATTATTTGTTACTTTTATGTCTTATTTTTATTTTGGGGGGTATTTTTTTAATTAAATTGTTTAACTTCTTATGGCTGGGGGGCAGTATTGAGTAGCTTGGATGAATAAGTTGCCCAAAGTAAACGGCCTGCTCCTCAGTCTCAGTTGCTAATATATGCATATCATTATATAGTATTATATATATATATAAATATAAATATATATATATATATATTATATAGTATTGGATAGAAAACACTCTAAAGTTTCTAAAACTGTTTGAATGATGTCTGTGAGTATAACAGAACTCATATGGCAAGCAAAATCCTGAGGGGAAATCAAAACAGGAAGTGAGAAATCTGAGCTTTGTATGTATTCACCAGAGTCCCCAATGAAATCCCCTTGAGATATTAATGATGTTGCACTGCCTAGGGGTTCCACTAGATGTCAACCATCAATAGAAATTATAATGAGACTTCTATGGTGTTGTGGGAGTGAATGATAGCAGAATCTTTCAGGTGTCTGGCAGTCAGCCATTTTCTGATCACGCTTATTCCTCATGTTACCCACTTGCGTTCCATTTCTCATGAAGACAAGAAGGAATACTCCGGTTGGAACTTTATTGAAGCTATATGTTAAAAACATCCCAATGATTGATTCTGTACTTAGTTTGAAATGTTTCTTCGACCTGTAATATAACTTTTTGAAGTTTTTGTCCGATGTAACGCTGACCAGAATGAGCGTTTGGATATGTGTACCAAACGCGCTAACAAAAGAAGGTATTTGGCCATAAATAACGGACATTATTGAACAAAACAAACATATATTGTGGACCTGGGATTCCTGGAGTGCTTTCTGATGTAGATCATCAAAGGTAAGGGAATATTTATCATGTAATTTCTTGTTTATGTTGACGTCAACATGGCGGCTAAATGTGACTAATTCTTCTGAGCACCGTCTCAGATTATTGCATGGCTGGCTTATTCCGTAAAGTTTTTTTGAAATCAGACACAGCGGTTGCATTAAGGAGAGGTATATCTATAATTCCATGTGTTTAACTTGTATTATCATCTACATTTATGATGAGTATTTCTGTTGAATGATGTGGCTATGCAAAATCACTGGATGTTTTTGGAACTAGTGAATGTAACGCGCCAATGTAAACTCATATTTTGATAAATATGAACTTTATCAAACAAAACATACATGTATTGTGTAACATGAAGTCCTATTAGTGTCATCTGATGAAGATCATCAAAGGTTAGTGATTAATTTTATCTCTATTTGTGCTTTTTGAAACTCCTCTCTTTCACTGGAAAAAAAAGGGCTGTGTTTTTCTGTGGCTATATCTGGTGACCTAACATAATCGTTTGTGGTGCTTTTGCTGTAAAGCATATTTGAAATCGGACACTGTGGTGGGATTAACAACAGGAATAGCTTTAAAATGGTATGAGATACATATATGTTTGAGGAATTTTAATGATGAGATTTTTGATGTTTTGAAAATGGCGCCCTGCACGTTCACTGGCTGCTGTCATATCGATCCCGGTAGCGGGATGCAGCCACTGCATTGTTTGTTAGGGCTTGTAAGTAAGCATTTCACTGTAAGGTCCACACCTGTTGTATTCGGCACATGTATCAAATTATCAGGAATCAAGGTAAGACCCAGATGCAGACACGTCGAATTGACAATGATTTAATATTCCAACAGGGGCAGGCAATAGACAGGTCAAGGCAGGCAGGGGTCAGTAAACCAGAGGTGGGGCAACTTTACCGGCAGGCAGGCTCAGGGTCAGGGTAGGCAGAGGTCAATCCAGAGATGGGGCAAAGGTACAGGTCGGCAGGCAAGCTCAGTGTCAGGGGCAGGCAGAGTGGTCAGGCAGGCTGGCTCAGAATCAGGACAGGCAATGGTTAGAACCAGGAGGGTAAGAAAAAGAGAGACCAACTGGCAAGTGTCTTCACTCACATTTTCAACCTCTCCCTGACCGAGTCTGTAATACCACATGTTTCAAGCAGACCACCATAGTCCCTGTGCCCAAAGAAGTGAAGGTAACCTCCCTAAATGATTACCACCCGTGGCACTCACGTCGGTAGCCATGAAGTGCTTTGAAAGGCTGGTCGTGGATCACATCAACAGCGTCATCCCGGATACCCTATACACCCTCCAATTCGCATACCGCCCCAACAGATCCACAGATGACGTAATCCCAATTGCACTCCACACTGACCTTTCCCACCTGGACAAAAGGAACATCTACAGCATGTGAGAATGCTGTTCATTGACTACAGTTCAGCATTCAACACCATAGTGCCCACAAAGCTCATCACTAAGCTAAGGACCCTGGGACTAAACCCCTCCCTCTGCAACTGGATCCTGGACTTCCTGACGGGCCGCCCCCAGGTGGTAAGAGTAGGCAACAACACGTCTGCCATGCTGATCCTCAAAACTGGGTCCCTCAGGGGTGCATGCGTATTCCACTCATGTACTCCCTGTTCACCAACGACTGCATGGCCAAGCACAACTCCAACACCATCACTAAGTTTGCTAACGACACAACAGTGATAAGCCTGATAACTGATAACGATGAGACAGCCTGTAGGGAGAAGGTCAGAGACCTGGCAGAGTGGTGCCAGGACAACAGCCTCTCCCTCAGTGTGAGCAAGACAAAGGAGCTGATCTTGGACTACAGGAAAAAGCGGGACGAACAGGCCCCCATTAACATCGAAAAAGGCTGTAGTGGAGCGGGTCGAGAGTTTCAAGTTTCTTGGTGTCCACATCACCAACAAACGATCATTGTCAAAACACACAAAGACAGTCATGAAGAGGGCACGACAACACCTTTTCCCCCTCAGGACACTGAAAAGATTTGGCATTGGTCCCCAGATCCTCAAAAAGTTGTACAGCTTCACCATCGAGAGCATCCTGACTGGTTGCATCACCGCCTGGTATGGCAACTGCTCGGGATCTGACCGTAAGGCGCTACAGAGGGTAGTGCGTACGCCACAGTACATCATTGGGGCCAAGCTTCCTGCCATCTAGGACCTATATACTAGGCGGTGTCAGAGAAAAGTCCAAAAAATTGTCAAAGACTCCAGTCACCCTAGTCATAGACAGTTCTCTCTGCTACCGCATGGCAAGCGGTACCGAAGTGCCAAGTCTAGGACCAAAAGGCTACTTAACAGCTTCTACCCCCAAGCCATAAGATTGCTGAACAATTAATCAAATGGCCACCCGGACTATTTACGTTGACACCCCCCCTCCTTTTGTTTTTATACTGCTGCCACTCGCTGTTTATTATCTATGCATAGTCACTTTACCCCTACCTAGATGTACAAATCACCTCGACTAACCTGTACCCCTGCACATTGACTCGGTACCCGTACCCTCTGTACAGCATATAGCCTCGTTATTGTTTTTTATTATGTTACTTTTTAAGTATTTTTTACTTTAGTTTATTTGGTAAATATTGTCTTAACTGTTTCCTGAACTGCATTATCGACGCATGTGACAAATAAAGTTGGATTGGATTTGACAATACAAACATTTAAGTAAACACTAACTGATATGCAATAGAGACCTTTCCAGTAAACACTAACTGATATGCAATAATACAACAATTTTAAGAAGATAACTCTAAAGTATTATCAGTTAATTTGTCATTATTTAAAGGTGTTTTAAAGTGTGCCAGAACATTCATTTTTGGTTTATAATATAAGTTTATAATAATATTCTACAGTGCCTTCCGAAAGTAATCATACCCCTTGAACTTTTACACATTTTGTTGTGTTACAGCCTGAATGTAAAATTGAAATGTTGTGTCACTGGCCTACACACAATACCTCATAATGGCAAAGTGGATGTATGTTTTTAGAAATTTTTACAAATTAATTAAAAATGAAAAGCTGAATTGTCTCGAGTAAATCAGTGTTCAATCCCTTTGTTATGGCAAGCCTAAAGATGTTCACAAATAACATTTGCTCAACAAGTTACATGATGGACTCATACTGTGTGCAATAATAGTGTTTTGCATGATTTTTTGAACGACTATCTCATCTCTGTACCCCACACACACAATTATCTGCAAGGTCCCTCAGTCAGGCAGTGAATTTCAAACACAGATTCAACCACAAAGACCAGGGAGATTTTCCAATGCCTCGCAGAGAAGGGCACCTATTGGTAGATGGGTAAAAACAGACATTGAATATCTCTTTGAGCATGATGAAGTTATTAATTACACTTTGGATAGTGTATCAATACACCCAGTCACTACAAAGATACAGGTGTCCTTTCTAACTCAGATGCCGGAGAGGTGGGAAACCGCTCAGGGATTTCACCATGAGGCCAATGGTGACTTTAAAATAGTTACTGAGTTGGATGGCTGTGATATAAAAAACTGAGGATGGATCAACAACATTGTAGTTAATCCACAATACTAACCTAATTCACATAGTGAAAAGAAGGAAGCCTGTACAGAATACAAGACATTAAAGAAATACTGCAAACAATTTGGCAAAGCAATTCACTTTTTGTCCTGAATACAAAGTGTTATGTTTGGGGCAAATCCAATACAACACATTATTGAGTACCACTCTCCATATTTTCAATCATAGTGGTGGCTGCAACATGTTATGGGGAGTGTTTCAGGTGAAAAAATAACACATCAGACACTGAATTCACCGTTCAGCAGAACAATAACCTAAAACACAAGGCCAAATCTAAACTGGAGTTGCTTACCAAGAAGACAGTGAATGTTCCTGAGTGGCCGAATTAGAGTTTTTCCTATTTTGCTGCATAACAACCTGTAAGTTAAATAGATTTTTATTTGGATTTCATGTAATGGACATACACAAAATAGTCCAAATTGGTGAAGTGAAATGAAGGAAATAACTTTGAAAAAATGTCAACCGGAAAAAGTGGTGCGTGCATATGTATTCACCACCTTTGCTATGACGCCCCTAAATAAGATCTGTTGCAACCAAATACCTTCAGAAGTCAAATAATTAGTTAAATAAAGTCCACCTGGGTGCAATCTAAGTGTCACATGATGTCAGTATATATACACCTGTTCCAAAAGGCCCCAGAGTCTGCAACACCACTTAGCAAGGGGCACCACCAAGTAAGCGGCACCATGAAGACCAAGGGGCTCTCCAAACAGGTCAGGGACAAAGTTGTGGAGAAGTACAGATCAGGGTTGGGTTATAAAAAAATATCCGAAAATTTGAACATCCCACAGAGCACCATTAAATTCATTATTAAAAAATGGAAAGAATATGGCGCCACAACAAACCTGCCAAGAGAGGGCCGCCCACCAAAACTTATGGACCAGGCAAGGAGGGCATTGATCAGAGAGGCAACAAAGAGACGGAAGATAACACTGAAGGAGCTGCAAAGCTCCACAGCGGAGATTGGAGTATCTGTCCATAGGACCACTTTAAGCCGCACACTCCACAGAGCTGGGCTTTATGGAAGACTGGCCAGAAAAAGCCATTTTTTAAAGAAAAAGATAAGCAAACACGTTTGGTGTTCGCCAAAAGGCATGTGGGAGACTCCCAAATGTATGAAAGAAGGTACCCTGGTCAGATTAGACTAAAATGTTGCTTTTTGGCCATCAAGGAAAACACTGGCGCAAACCTAACACCTCTCATCACCCTGAGAATACCATCCCCATAGTGAAGCATGGTGGTGGCAGCATCATGCTGTGGGTATGTTTTTCATCGGCAGGGACTGGGAAACTGGTCAGAATTGAAAGAATGATGGATGGCGCTAAATACAGGGAAATTCATGAGGGAAACCTTTTTCAGTCTTCAAGAGATTTGAGACTGGGATGGAGATTCACCTTCCAGCAGGACAATGACCCTAAGAATACTGGTATAGCAACACTTGAGTGGTTTAAGGGGAAACATTTACATGTCTTGGGATGGCCTAGTCAAAGCCCAGACCTTGAGAATCTGTGGTATGACTTAAAGATTATTGTACACCAGCGGAACCCATCCAACTTGAAGGAGCTGGAGCAGTTTTGCCTTGAAGAATGGGTAAAAATCCCAGTGGCTAGATGTGACAAGCTTATAGAGACATACCCCAAGAGACTTACAGCTGTAATTGCTGCAAAAGGTGGCTCTACAAAGTATTGACTTTGGGGGGTGAATGGTTATGCACCCCCAAGTAAAAAAAAAAGGTAAAGTCTTATTTCTTGTTTGTTTCACAATAAAAAATATTTTGCATCTTCAAAGTAGTAGGCATGTTGTGTAAATCAAATGATACAAACACCCCCCAAATTAATTTTAATTCCAGGTTGTAAGGCAACAAAATAGGAGAAATACCAAGGGGGGTGAATACTTTCGCTAGGCACTATAAATCTACTTGAAAATCTATGTCAAGACCTGAAAATGGTTGTCTAGTAATGATCAACAACCAATTTGACAGAGCTAAATCCTTTTGAAAATAATAATGGGCAAATGTTGCGCAATCCAGGTGTGGAAAACTCTTAGAGACTTACCCTGAAAGATTCACATGTGTAATCGCTGCCAAAGGTGCTTCTTCAAAGTTTTGACTCAGGGTGGTGAACAGTATGTAAATTATATATTTCTGTATTTAATTTTCAATACATTTGCAAACATTTCTAAAAACATGTTTTCACTTTTGTCATTATGGGGTATTGTGGGTAGATGGGTAAGAGAAAAAATATACACTACCATTCAAAAGTTTGGGGTCACTAAGAAATGTCCTTGTTTTCCATGAAAACATACATGAAATTAGTTGCAAAATGAATAGGAAATATAGTCAAGACGTTGACAAGGTTATAAATAATGATTTTTAATTGAAATAATAATTGTGTTCTTCAAACTTTGCTTCGTCAAAGAATCCTCCATTTGCAGCCTTGCAGACCTTTGGCATTCTAGTTGCCAATTTGATGAGGTATTCTGAAGAGATTTCCCCTGATGCTTCCTGAAGCACCTCCCACAAGTTGGATTGGCTTGATGGGCACTTCTTACGTACAATACGGTCAAGCTCCCCCCTCAACAGCTCAACAGGGTTGAGATCCGGTGAATGTGCTGGCCACTCCATTATAGACAGAATACCAGCTGACTGCTTATTCCCTAAATAGTTCTTGCATAGTTTGGAGATGTGCTTTGGGTCATCTGTTGTAGGAGGAAATTGGCTCCAATTAAGCGCCGTCCACAGGGTATGGGATGGTGTTGCTAAATGGAGTGATAGCCTTCCTTCTTCAAGATCCCTTTTACCCTGTACAAATCTGCCACTTTACCACCACCAAAGCAAACCCAGACCATCACATTGCCTCCACCATGCTTGTCAGATGGCGTCAAGCACTCCTCCAGGATCTTTTCATTTTTTCTGCGTCTCACGAATGTTCTTCTTTGTGATCCGAACACCTCAAACTTAGATTTGTCTGTCCATAACAGTTTTTTCCAGTCTTCCTCTGTCCAGTGTCTGTGTTCTTTTTCCCATCTTAATCTTTTCTTTTTATTGGCCAGTCTGAGATATGGCTTTTTCTTTGCAACTCTGCATAGAAGGCCAGCATCCCGGAGTCACCTCCTCACTGTTGACGTTGAGACTGGTGTTTTGTGGGGACTATTTAATGAAGCTGCCAGTTGAGGACTTGTGAGGCGTCTGTTTTTCAAACTAGACACTCTAATGTACTTGTCCTCTTGCTCAGTTGTGCTCCGGGGCCTCCCACTCCTCTTTCTATTCTGGTTAGAGCCAGTTTGCGCTGTTCTGTGAAGGGAGAACTACACAGCGTTGTACGAGATCTTCAGTTTCTTGGCAATTTCTCGCATGGAATAGCCTTCATTTCTCAGAACAAGAATAGACTGACGAGTTGCATAAGAAAGTTATTTGTTTCTGGCCATTTTGAGTCTGTAATCGAACCAACAAATGCTGATGCTCCAGATACTCAACTAGTCTAAAGAAGGCCAGTTTTATTGTTTCTTTAAGACAACAGTTTTCAGCTGTGCTAACATAATTGCAAAAGGTTTTCTAATGATCAATTAGCCTTTTAAAATTATCAACTTGGATTAGCTAACACAACGTGCCATTGGAACACAGGAGTGATTGTTGCTGATAATGGGCCTCTGTACACCTATGTAGATATTCCATTCAAAATCAGCCGTTTCCATCTACAATAGTCATTTACAACATTAACAATGTCTATGTTATTTTAATGGACAAAAAATGTGCTTTTCTTTCAAAAAGAAGGACATTTCTAAGTGACACCAAACTTTTGAACGGTAGTGTATATTGAATACATTTTGAATTCAGGCTGTAACACAACTAAATGTGGAATAAGTTAAGGGGTATGAATACATTCTGAAGGCACTGTAAGTCTGCCATTTCCTAAACTGCGACCCACCCATATCTTTTCTATTATTTTTAAGAAACCACAAGCAATCAAGGCTTAAACATAATCTGAACATGATTACAGAATGTCTTAGAGACTTAGAAAAGTTATCATTAAAACAAACCACATTAATTAGTCAATAAACATCTGCTTCAAATAAATAATAGGCAAAAATGTGCTTGGCATTTTTCCAGCCTAACCTGAATTTCCATTGCCATTCCATATTTGGCCCATGTCTTATAATTAAAACATCTCAGCTAAAACAACTTCTGATGTCTCTTATTCACAGAGGTTAAGAATAAAGAAATATGTACTATATTAAGGTAATGGTCTTTGACATTGTAGGATCGTATATCTTCCTAATATTTGGGATTATTTACAACAACATTAAAAAATCTCTTCAAATTCATCAAAGCCTTCAACATCTGTTAACCTTTTAATGCAGTGGGCTAAATCAGGGTCACACAGAAGGATTACTGGTAGTCTTAAACAAATCTGAAACAAAAGTATATACCTCACACACATGGTTATGGGCTTAAAAAAAATAAGACATCTGTACCATGTCATACTGTAGAGTTTACGTTTATTCAATTTTAAGTTTGCATCCCAATAATATACTTTATATACATCACAGAAGATTGAAATATAGCAAAACTTTGACAGAAACACTGGATTTTCGCAACAAACAAAAACAACTTTATTAATTAGGAAATGAGAAAAAATATGAATCGCATTCCACCCATGAGGCCAAAGAGTGTGCTTTTGGTCACTGACTGCAGGAAAAGGCTACAGATAATCACTTTACCACCTTTAATATTTCCATATTCATTGTGTATTTGATATTCCCCTATTAATTGCCTAGTTGAAGGCATATCAAACAATAAACCATTTCAAATATGGTTAACTTTATCCAGGGTGTGTTTATATAGAAACCACAAGATGGAAAATTGAGAAGCCAGACAGACCTGGCCTGAGCAGGGCTGATTTCCAGAAACAGGCTCACCGCCTCAGACGTGACGTGTTGTATAGAGAACCTTGCAATAGAGAAGACTTCCAATCTCCTTTAACGAGCTGCCTTGGCTGACTACAGGGAATTTGATGGAGGATCATGAAGAAATGACATAATGTTATATGGTAATGTCTGTCAGGTCACAGGCTAGGAGCTCACTTTTGTGAGATCAAACCAACTACTGTAGAGATTGGACAACTTGTGGGGTTGATAGTGGAGCAGTTGTCGCACTCACTAAGAGTTTGCTTTTGATACATATGGCTGAATTTAGTTATTATCAACTCAGTGGCCTTGTGGTTAGAGTGTCCGCCCTGAGATTGGAAGTTTGATCCCCTGCCAAGTCATACCAAAGACTGTAAAAAAGTGGACCCGATGTGTCTCTGCTTGGCATTCAAGGACATGGATTGGGGTAAGGCCCTGCGATAGACTAAATAAAATAAAATGTTATTTGTCACATGCACCAAATACAACAGGTGTAAGCCTTACAGTAAAATGCTTAAAGTGAAATGTGTCCTGTCCAGTGGGTGTACTTGTACATCAAGCTGCCTCACGCTATAGAAACAGGAGAAAGGCTCCTGCTCCTTTGAGCTTTCGGCTCGCACAAGCCAAGGCTCATGCAAGGCTACTTACTTTTACTTAACATATGGCTGAGGAACTTGTCCAAAGTGTTTGAAATACAAACTGAGTGATCAGGCCAAGGACAAGTCACAGAAGTAGAATGCACAGGACTTGTGGTTTGCCTCCCTCCTTGTCTTGCCTCTCCAGGGCTAGCTCAACACGAGGGCCCTGAGACTATCTTTGTACTAAGTGATTTAGCAGAAGGAAGCTGGTTGTCTACAGTGCTGGTCGGACAGAGAGGTATGCCACTAAGGTTTTCGATCACATGTTTAAATCAAAGTCTCCACCACTGTCCAACCACCAAGGCCAGAATAAGTAGAATGCATTTTCTGCATCGCCATATGTGATTGCCATTCTGTGGCTTTTCTGGGGGGCTCACGCTTGTACTGGTCTCAGGGGAAGATGTTCAGATGGGAAGATGTTCAGATGTACCATGGTAGAGAAGTTGAAGAGTTCAATGGCTCCTATCATAACATAATCTAGAAAGCCTCATGTGTTCTTTTGAAGAGCATTGTTAAAGTTTGCATAACATCACTCAGATCTAAAGTGTCCACTGTCCAGCCCCAGTTGCTTTCCCATGCAGCAATGTGTTTTTGGTGCTTCCTAAGGAGGACATATGCTCTCCAGTCCTGTCCACACAGTTAGGTTAAGGTATGTTGACCTGACTCACTGAAGCCAGGAAGACTCCTGGCTGATAGCAGAAAATGGGTGAAGTACAGTACACCTGCGTTGTATATACAGTATGTGTATTTCTAGTCACTTCTATGTTGTGGTCCTGATGATGAAAAACATGACATTCCTGCCAATAGAGAAAGAAGGGATGTCATTGTAATTTCATGGAGCATATCCTTAGCGTTTGTGTAAATCAAGATGAATTTGTAGAAAAAAAAAGTTATTGAACTTTTGAGCAGGCCATGGAAATGAAATGACATGCCTTCATTGCGTTTAGAATGGAATCCCTTTAGATAGTCAAACGATGTTCATGTCATGAAAATCAAAGCAACGGAAACTGTGAGAAAACTGTAGAGCGCCTGACCATTAAGCAAACCTCAGATTACTTTCCAGAGGTGTTACCACCAGTGATGTTGTGTAGATGTGTTGGCCGAAGCAGTTGGATCAAGGTAGAGAGGCATGGGCACCGTCTGGTTTTTCATGTGGAAAACATTCCAGGCCACATCTGTTTTTGATATCTCAACACAGCCAGCTGTTTAGACCTTTACCACCAGTCTTTCCCCAATCAGTCTAGAGATGCAGTAAATAAGAATGAATTAGCCTTCAACATTGCTATACATAGACACGCACCACTGTCTGTGCAAGCAGAGACATTTGTCAAAACCAAACATGGAGAATCAAGTGTGAAATTGTTTCAGTTTTATCCAAACCGGTTCAGTCAGCCAAATGTACACCACTTAATACAGTACAAAATACAATTACATACTATTCAGCACTCTCAGAATATTTGTCCTGAATCAATCAGAATGTTGACATGATGTTGCCAGCATTGTGTATACTGCTCTGGCTTCTATAACCTATAATACTCAGTGATTGAACGAGCCAGGATGAATTCCATCTTAACTGCCATCGTGCTGATGAACACAACCATTTTAGAGAAACCTAGATAAGCTCAATTCTATAACATGGTTTCTCTAATCGCTGAAGTGACTAAGCTGTTGCATCTGTTCCGTAGTCCACTGTTCTGAGTCTTCTAGTTCCTGACAGAATAACAACCACCTCACTTGCTACTGAAAATATGTTTGTAGAGAGCCAGAGGAAAAAACATTAATTTAATTGCCATTGCCTTGCATCAGAGCGTGACCCTCTTTACGATCAGACTAGCATCAAGATTTGATAATTACTTGCAAAGGAGCCCCGTCCGTGTGTTTGCAGATGTTGGAGACATTTCACCCCACCGCATTCGTCAGTCAGAGAGGAGGGCTCATGAAGAAACAGATGCCATGGAGGTCTCGAGTAGAGAAACGTGTGCGTTTAAATCAACACAGAGAAAAGCAATAACCATGTTTTCACTTTCGCTAGTCGTGCTCATATGACAGGCATCACATTTTGACAATGTGTTATTCTGCTTGTGTCTGGGCTCTGCCAGACGTGCTGTGGAGTGATGGGGCCCGGACCTTTCTGCAGCGGGGAGATTTACCCCAGCGTGATACCCCCTCCCCACTGATTCTCACATGCAATCAGCATTAAACATTACCAGCTACTGCCTGGATTATTTAGTATCCATATTACCATATGACACGGATATTTGTGATCAACTTGGTGACTTGTATTTTTGTCTGAATAAGATGTCATAGAGAGACGTCATGTCCAGTGGCGTGTATTCATGGATTCCAAGGGAAGCCAGTTTTCCCCCAAAAATTGTCTCTCTCTGTTTCATAATTTTCCTTCAATTCGCAAGAGGCTGAATGTATCTCACTGAAGAAAGCATCCGAGCGAGTGAAACAGCGCCTGTCTGTCTCTGTATGTATAGCCCATCTATCTGATGCTGTCTGGTCATAAGGAGAATGATATTGTTGCCGCCCGTAGTACTGAATAAAAGGGAAGCCAGTGAGCATTTGGCCTCCCTTGATAAAAAATATATAAAATTATAGCCAATCAGCATTGAGCTAAACTAAGAGAGCTGTGAATGGTCCCGGCGAAACACCAAAAAAGTATCAAGGGAAGCCAGTTTGGATTTGGCTTCACACCAATCACATCACATCAAAAAACGAACATCATTGACAGAAAAAATGAATCAAATGGCTACCCGGACTATTTGCATTGACCCACCCCCCCACCCCCATATTACGTCGACTAACCGGTACCCCCACACATTGACTCGGTACCGGTAACCCCTGTATATAGCCTCGCTATTGTTATTTTAGAAAATATTTATATTCTTAAAACTGCTTCTCTCTCCCGGATCCGGGATCCTCCTCATCAAAAAAGCTGACTAGCATAGCCTAGCCTAACGGGACAGGGATATCATATAATATAATTTATGAAATCACAAGTCCAATACAGCAAATGAAAGATAAACAGCTTGTGAATCCAGCCATCATTTCCGATTTTTAAAATGTTTTACAGCGAAAACACAATATGTATTTCTATTAGCTAACCACAATAGCCAAACACACAACCGCATATTTTCACCATGTTTCTACCGCATAGGTAGCTTTCACAAAACCGACAAAATAGAGATAAAATTAGTCACTAACCAAGAAACAACTTCATCAGATGACAGTCTTATAACATGTTATACAATACATTTATGTTTTGTTCGAAAATGTGCATATTTGAGGTATAAATCATAGTTTTACATTGCAGCTACCATCAAAAATATCACCAAAGCAGCCAGAATAATTACAGAGAGCAACATGAAATACCTAAATACTCATCATAAAACATTTATGAAAAATACATGGTGTACAGCAAATGAAAGATAAACATCTTGTGAATCCAGCCAATATTTCCGATTTTTTAAGTGTTTTACAGCGAAAACACAATATGGAATTATATTAGCTTACCACAATAGCCAAACACACAAACACATTTATTCACCGCAAAAGGTAGCTTTCGGAAAAACCAGCAAAAGATATAAAATTTATCACTAACCTTGAACAAATTCATCAGATGACAGTCTTATAACATCATGTTATACAATACAATTATGTTTTGTTCGAAAATGTGCATATTTAGAGCTAAAAATCCTGATTATACATTGTGAATACGTAGCATCGATTCACCAGAATCTCCGGAGATATTTTGGACACTCACCTAATCTGACCAAAGAACTCATCATAAACTTTACATAAAAATACTCGTATGGCAAATGAAAGATACACTGGTTCTTAATGCAACCGCTGTGTTAGATTTTTAAAAATAACTTTACCATAACATACAGCTTGCGTTATTGCGAGACATTGCTCACCAAACTGGCGGAGAATAGGACTCAACATTTTACACAGAAATACGAAATAACATCATAAATGTTTTCTTACTTTTGTTGAGCTTCCATCAGAATGTTGTACAAGGAGTCCTTGGCCCAGAATAAATCGTTGTTTGGTTTTAGAATGTCCATTTCTTCTGTCGAATTAGCAATCTTGGCTAGCCATGTGGCGCGAACATGCCCATCAACTCTTGGCGCAAAGAACGGAAAATTCCAAAAGTCCCAATAAACGTTGAATAAACTGATAAAACTCGGTTGAAAAAACCTACTTTATGATGTTATTATCACATGTATCAAATAAAATCAGAGCCGGAGATATTCGCCGTGTATATGTAACGCTTTTCAGAAGCCAATGTCGAGCTCTGCAGCGCGCCTTGGTAGACAAAGAAAATTCCTGACCTGCCACTCCAAAAGCTCTTGTTCGGCCTCAGATCAAGCTAGACACCCCATTCCACCTTCCACTGCCTGTTGACATCTAGTGGAAGGCGTATGAAGTGCATGCATATCGATAAATATAAGGCAATTGAATAGGCAGGCCCTGAAACAGAGCCTCGTTTTCAGATTTTTCACTTCCTGCATGGAAGTTTGCTGCAAAATGAGTTCTGTTTTACTCACAGACATAATTCAAACAGTTTTAGAAACTTCTGAGTGTTTTCTATCCAATAGTAATAATAATATGCATATTGTATGATCTAGAAAAGAGTACGAGGCCGTTTCATTTGGGCACGATTTTTTCCAAAGTGAAAACAGCGCCCACCTATTGACAAGATTAAGGGCTTGTAAGTAAGCATTTCACGGTAAGGTCTACACCTGTTGTATTCAGTGCATGTGACAAGTGCAATTTTATTTTATTTGATCTCAGTGTGTTGTCCTCCGGTGGCTAGCTATCAAGCTAAAATTGGCCTTTTCCTAAATTAGCCATGGATCGAGATAGGGATTTGGACTTGTGGTTTTACTTAATTCTCTGTACTGGCCAATGATTATAACGGCGATTCTGATCCAACCATACGTTCTTACATTGTGTTCCTTGCCTGAGAGGATGGAAGTTCAATATGTAGCTAGATGTAGTAGGCTAATGTTAACTAGCTGGCTCATCGTTACCCATGAAATGAAGTTAGGCTAGCAAGCAAGCATTTAAGCCAGGTAGCCTAGGACAACAAAAACTAAAAGTGTGTAGGCTACTGTATGAAAGAGGATGGCATTGGCGTTTCTCTACCGATAGGGTGAGTCAACATGTTTTTTTTACTTGCAAGCACACTGTTACGTTCCCCAGTTTCTGTGTTCTGGTTTGTATTTGAGTGTGTGTTTCAGGAGAAATTCCTGTAACTCCCCAAGCAGCTGATTGGTCGACCCCAGGCTAATTGATGATTGGAGCTGACCCCGCCCCCTCGTCAAGAAGCAGCTGACTCTAATCACCATTGCCACCAGAAGATATAAAAGCCAGTGTTCTGTTCAGAAGAGAGATCATGAGAAAGATTAGAGAGAGAGATTTTTTTTTGCTGGAGAATTAGATTGTGATATAGTGTTGGTTGTTTAACAGAAAGTGTGGTATGTAATGTGTTAGTTGTTGTTGGTAGCAGCTTTGATATGTTCTGTGTTTGTTGCTTTGTCAAAGCTTCTTTAGTGGCCTGAGTTAGTTTACTCAGTTTTGTTGTAAAGTGTTTGTGAAATTGTTAATAATTATTCTGTTTCATTTGTTCCCAGGGGGGAAGGGGAAGGCACTTAGGGAGTGCTTAGGCAAGAGGCCCGAGGGCATACATATACCCGTAGTATATTCAATGTCTAGGCACACTAGGTAAGACCTGGGCGGACCACCCCCTGTATTTTGGTTAGGGCACCAGGTGGTGCTAAGTTAGGTAAGTTAAGTGGGTAGGCAGGTTAGATAGGAGAGGGGGAGCTTTGATATTTACTTTCTTTCCTTTGGTTCCGTCCAGCCCCTTTTCCCCATATTACCGTGTAGGAAATAAATCCTAGTAACGGTAAATTCTGCCTTTGTCGTCCTTTCTCGCACCTACGGTCCATACCTCTTTCGCTTCACGGAGAGTTGAGTTGCAGCAGGGAGTTGCGTTCCCTCTTTTTAGAGGCGTGCGTAACACACACACACTTTATTAGACTAAGCATAGATAATCGATGATATTTAAATGTTAAAGTTGAAATGGTGCTGGAAAAGTGGCGGAAACTGCTGTTGTCTTTGGAACTCTCCATGGTTCTAAATCAATAGTTGTTTAGGAGTCCAAAAATGTTGGAAACATTAACTTGCTTGACCATCCTGTAGGTCATGTAACTGTTTATTACATGCAATATGCTTTGTGGACTTCACTGGACAAAGTTTGCTTCCAGTTTTGTGATTAAACAAAGGTGTGGTTGAATTTATTCTGCCACTATGTCTTCTTATTGTCTTGGCTTTAGGCCTATATATCACGGTGGCAAGGCATATGAACTAACAGGTTATAGAGCTAACACAATTACCACAACACAGGTTGTAATATGGCTTCTTTTTTTCTGATTTTACCCACGCACCGCTACTGGTCATGTCATTTTAATCGTCTGTGAACAAACGTGATTAAGTGAAACGTGATTAAGTGAAACGTGATTAACCTTTTGCGAGTATAGGGGGTGCTGTTTCGATTTAGCATAAATTCGTCTCCAGATTAAACTGCCTAGTACTCAATTCTTGCTCGTACAATATGCATATTATTATTATTATTGGATAGAAAACACTCTCTAGTTTCTATAACCGTTGGAATTATGTCTCTGAGTGGAACAGAACTCATTCTACAGCACTTTTCCTGACAGGGAGTGAGATTTCAGAAATCTTGGTCCCTGTTCCCAGTTCAGTTTTTAAGTCCCTGTGAATCCTATGGGGCTACAAACACTGCCTACGCCTTCCTCTAGATGTCAGTAAGTGGTGACAATTTGAATGGAGTCGATTGCGCAATCAGGGACTTTATAAAAGACAGAAAGGCGGAAGGAGCTTTCTTTTCTTCAATGCGCTCGACGCACGATGGACGTCGGACTGGCCTCTTTCCAAGCTTTGGTTTAGCCAGTAATATATCGCCGGTCATGTTTTTACTCGTTATAGGTGTTAAAAACATCATAAGGTAGTTAATTTAAACCGTTTTATAGCAATTTATATCCGTTTAGTGCGATTTTGAGGCATTTCTTTGTGACGCACTTTGAAGAGTTGGACACTTTTCCTGTAGATGCCGAACGTTAGTGGCCATTTCGACGGGACAAGAGGACATCTTTCGACCAAAAGACGATTAGACCGGAGAAAGGATACATTGCCCAAGATTCTGATGGAAGATCAGCTCATAGTAAGAACTATTTATGATGATAAATCGTTGTTCTGTAGAAAAATGTTAAACGCATATTCCGCCATTTTCTTTGGGGTAGCTTCGCTTTGGCGCACCCGGTATTGCACAGTAAGGATAATTTAAAAAATGTAATTCAGCGATTGCATTAAGAACTAAATTGTCTTTCAATAGCTGTCCACCCTGTATTTTTTAGTCAAGTTTATGAATATTTATTCATTAGACTAGATCACTGTCCAATATGGCGCCCGACATTTTCAGGCCAGTTTTGCTACTATTCTCATTGTATAACCACGGTTTTTTGTGGCTAAATATGCACATTTTCGAACAAACTCTATATGTATGTTGTAATATGATGTTACAGGAGTGTCATTGGAAGAATTCTGAGAAGGTTAGTGAAAAAATTAATACATTTTGGTGGTGATAATGCTATCGCTCTCTTTTGCCTTGAATCAATGCTCGGGTAACGTTTGCACATGTGGTATGCTAATATAACGATTTATTGTGTTTTCGCTGTAAAACACTTAGAAAATCTGAAATATTGTCTGAATTCACAAGATCTGTGTCTTTCCATTGCTGTGAGCTGTGTATTTTTAAGAAATGTTTTATGATTAGTAATTAGGTAATACACGTTGCTCTCTGTATTTATTCTAGTCGAGTTGTGATGGTGGGTGCAATTGTAAACTATGATTTATACCTGAAATATGCACATTTTTCTAACAAAACCTATGTAATACAATAAATATGTTATCAGACTGTCATCTGATGAAGTTTTTTCTTGGTTAGTTGCTATCAATATCTTTATTTGGCCAAATTGGTGATAGCTACTGGTGGAGAGAAAAAATGGTGGACAAAGAAAAATGGTGTCTTTTGCTAACGTGGTTAGCTAATAGATTTACATATTGTGTCTTCCCTGTAAAACATTTTACAAATCAGAAATGATTGCTGGATTCACAAGAAGTGGATCTTTCATCTGGTATCTTGGACTTGTGATTGAATGATATTTAGATGCTAGTATTTACTTGTGACGCTATGCTAGCTATGCTATTCAGCTTTTTTACTGGTGGGGGGGTGGGGGGTGCTACCGGATCCGGGTTTCTGAGTCGGTAGAAGTTAACTTCTTGTCAATGGGGGGTGCTATTTGCACTTTGTAATAATTTCGTTCCCAAATTAAACTGCCTCGTACTCAATTCTTGCTCGTACAATATGCATATTATTATTACTATTGGATAGAAAACACTCTCTAGTTTCTAAAACCGTTTGAATTATATCTGTGAGTGAAACAGAACAGGAGTTGGAGCACTTTTCCTATGAGGATGTGAGAATGCTGAAATCTGCAAGCTGTTTCCAGGTCAGTTTATTAATTTGCCTGTCTTCTATTAGTTGAGATGCACTGCAGACGTCTTCCCCTGGGAGTCAACGAATAGTGAGGGTTGAAATGGGGTTGCTAGGCAGAACTGAGAGGTTATAAATGGCCTGGGAAAAAAGTGTCCGGCCTTTGTTCACTTCGCTCTGACGCAGGAAGGACATCTGGCTGTGGCTGTAGAACGCTCCGGTTATAGGCCTCCGGTCATGTTTTTATTCGTTATAGGTGTTAAAGACATAAGGTAGTTAATTTAAACCGACTTATAGCAGTTTATAGCAGTTTATATCAGTTTATTGCGATTTTATGGAATTTCTTTGTCACGCGCTATCACGAGTTGGACACCTCTCCGGCACATAGCTAGCGTTAGCTGCTAATTCTACAGGAGAAGAGGACATCTTTCAACCAAAAGACGATTGTTCTGGAGAAAGGACACCTTGCCCAAGATTCTGATGGAAGCTCGTCAAATAGTAAGAAGTCTTTATGCTGTTAATTCGTATTTATGTTGAAAAATGTTAAACAATAATTCCGCCATGAATTTCGGTGCGGTCTCGCTTTAGCGCACGCTGTATGTAGTAGTAACGTTAATTTTAAAAATCTAACACAGCGGTTGCATTAAGAACTAATGTATCTTTCATTTGCTGTCCAACCTGTATTTTTTAGTCAAGTTTATGATTAGTTATCGATTAGATTAGGTGCCTCTCCAAGATGGCGCCGGACAGATTGCTTGAAGTTTGCCTACTAATCACATTGTATAACCACGATTTGTGCCGCTACATATGCACATTTTCGAACAAACCCTATATGCATCGTGTAATATGATGTTACAGGACTGTCATCTGAAGAAGTTTATGAAGGTTAGTCAAAAATTATATATATTTTGCTTGTTTGTTACGATCGCTAACCTTTGCTGCTGGTAAATTGCTTGTGTTTCTGGCTATTGTGGTAAGCTAATATAATGCTATATTGCGTTTTCGCTGTAAAACACTTAAAAAATCTGAAATATTGGCTGGATTCACAAGATCTTGGTCTTTTTGCTGTACGCTGTGTATTTTTCAGAAATGTTTTATGATGAGTATTTAGGTAATTCACGTTGCTCTCTGTAGTTATTCTAGTCGCTTTGGTGAGAGTTGTGATGGTGGCTGCAATGGTAAACTATGATTTATACCTGAAATATGCAAATTTTTCTAACAAAACATATGCTATACAATAAATATGTTATCAGACTGTCATCTGATGAAGTTGTTTCTTGGTTAGTGGCTATTTATATCTTTATTTGGTCGAATTTGTGATAGCTACCTATGCAGGAAAAAAATGGTGGAGTAAAAAAAGTGGTGTCTTTTGCTAACGTGGTTAGCTAATAGATTTACATTTCCCTGTAAAACATTTTAAAAATCAGAAAAGATGGCTGGATTCACAAGATGTGTATCTTTCATCTGGTGTCTTACACTTGTGATTTAATGATATTTAGATGCTAGTATTTACTTGTGACGCTATGCTAGGCTATGCTAGTCAGCTTTTTTACTAATGGGGGTGCTCCCGGATCCGGGATTGGGAGGAATTAGAGGTTAAGTGAAACGTGATTAAGTGAAACGTGCTCTGCTGATCATGTATAAAACATTTCAACCTCACCACGGAATCCTGAGTGCTGATTTACAGTATCAGTCTCACTCCGCAGGTCTACAGTATATCCAACTGGCTTAAGTCAACAGTCCCTTGATCTGCTTCCAACACTGCTATTAAGGTTAAACTGTTTTACAGATGGGCAGGAAGACACAGTTTCTTTTCTCAGTAGATACAGTATATTTTTCCTCTTGGAGAAGTATCAGCATTTTTCAACTTATGTTGAAATGTTCCCTTCCAGCCGAATGGGTCAAAGCCCCTATAACCCATCAGGCCAACAGCGTGATGCAGCTGGTTGATCAGTGTGCAGATGGTTAGTAGTACAGCCATGGAATTCCCCTTGTCTCACTCAATTGTCTTACTTTACAACATACATAATGCATGCACATGTAAAACTACTTAGAGCTTGATTATAAAAAACTATATGGATAAAGCAGCACCGTTTAGGTCGGCATTGCACTAAGAACCAGATAATACGCTATAAACCTGGCAGAATCCATTCCCAGCAAAACAAATCAATTGTTAAAAAGCCACCAAGTAAAACAACTGCACTGCCAACACTGGAACACTTTCACATTTAGCTGTCTCATCTCTATTTTTGTATTTAAGCCTCAGTTTTGGGTTTGTTCACATTTTTGACAGTGTGCGGGTCTCCATCTTTTTTGGTATTCATGAAGTACAAAATGGATCTAACAATTATATAGACAGCACAATAATTTAATGGTGGAAGATGGGAAGATTATATTCCCTGCCATGCCCTTATGTTGGGAAAATGTTCTCATCCTATCAAATCAAGACTGCTTGGCTCCTGAAGTCCGTTTTCAATATCTAACCATTCAACAGTGAGACCGTTCTGTCTGCTTAGATTTAAAATGGCTTACTGGAAATGGCTTACTCCCCACTGTGTTCAGGTACTGCGTCACTGCATCTGTAGTCCAGCCAGTTCTGTCACAGCCAGTGGTGGAAAAAGTACCCAACTGTCATACTTGAGTAAAAGTAAAGATAACTTAACGGAAAATGACTCAGGTAAAAGTACAAGTCACCCAGTAAAATACTACTTGAGTAAAAGTCTAAATGTATTTGGTTTAAAATATATAATTATATAAAATATATAATTTACGGAAAGCCAGGGGCACACTCCAACATAATTTACAAAGAAAGCATGTCGGTTTAGTGAGTCCACCAGATTAGAGGCAGTAGGGATGACCAGGGATGTTCGGTTGATGAGTGAATTTTACTATTTTCCTGTCCTGCTGTTACGAATCACTTTGGCCCGACAGTCTAGGGGGGATGGTAACGAGACCGTAACAACTCATGCAAATTATAACAGTGAAAAAGTAACAGTGAGAACAAATAAACGACAACTTAAATCTATTGTCAAACTCCCAGGGTTTATTAGTAAACACACGGTAATGGGGGGGGGGGGACAGGAAAAGGGGCTGAGCTGGACCCAAGGAAAGAAACAAATATCCCAAAACACCCCTAAGCTAGACTAGCCTACTTCAACAAGAGCTAACTAACTAACCAAAAATACAGTGGGTGGTCCGCCCAGTTCTAACTAGTGTATTTAACAAAGTTTACCTACAGGTAGTGTATGCCCATGGGCGACCTGTCTGGTTACCCCCTTTTCCCACCATCAAACAAACACCATAACAATACTCACAGGTGGGGACAAAGTGACATGTAGGTGCTAAACCACACAAGAGATCTACAGACATATAGCATTTACAGAGAGATTGCTCCAGAGAAAACAACAGACAGGGTTTTTAAACCAAGGGAAAGGGAATGTGATTGGGTAAGGGAAAAGGAGCAGGTGTCTTCCGATTAGCGACTGATTGATGACTGATTGGGGAATGATGATTGCCACCTGTGAGAAGGGGAGAAGGAGAGAAAAGATACACACAGGATACATACAGAATACTTGTATCCGTAACACCTGCTAAACATTCAAAATGTAACGAGTACTTTTGGGTGTCAAGGAAAATGTATGGAGTAAAAAGTACAATATTTTCTTTAGGAATGTAGTGAAGTAAAAGTAGTCAAAAATATAAATAGTAAAATGAAGGTCAGATACCCCAAAAAACTACTTAAGTAGTACTTTAAAGTATTTTTACTTAAGTACTCTACACCACTGGTCACAGCCATGGATACCTGATCCAAACACTCTTATGCAATGAAGCAGGAAGTAGAGAAATATGAAAAATATATTTATCCTGTGGGCAGGGCAATTAATTTCCCTCAGTGTTTAAAAAAATTCAGCAGATGTCACGGCTTCTTCCGAAGTTGGTGCCTCTCCTTGTTCGGGGGGCGTTTGGCGCTCGTTGTCACCGGCTTTCTAGCTGCCATCGATCCATGTTTTTTTCCCCATTTGTTATGTCTTTATTGTACACACCTGGTTCCCATTACATTATAAATGTTTTCCCTATTTAACCCTCTGGTTCTCATTATGTTGTGTGCTTGATTGTTCCTGGTTTGTGTTAGTCTTTTGTGTTAGGGTTTGTGATCCCTGCGTGGATTTATTTCCTGATTATTTTTCCTGAGTAAAGTTCGTTATTTTACTCAGTTCTGTGTCCTGCGCCTGACTCCGTTCTCACCTCTGCACAACTAACACTTGACAGCAGACTTCTTCGCCATGGTGTATTGCTTGGCTATAGCCAGATGAAATGATGGAGTGTAGTTCAGTTTTCTCTTTGAACCATGACCAAGATGTACACTAAATCACACATATTCAAAATCACATTTCAATTAATTTCCCCAAATTGCAATCCAGCGCAGTGACATGCAGAAACATACATATTTAGAGCGGTTAAATTGGAACCATTGGGACTCTCTTATCCAGCAGAGATAATTCAATGCTGTGGCATAACCACAATGTCATGAATATTATGATAAAACAACATTGAGAGAAACACAGGTAGGTAGTTATTTAATTTGGGTCCATAGCAGGCAGTATCAGGTTTCCCTTCTGCATACGTCAGATAAAAGCCTCCTGGTAATGAGAGTTAATGTGATCTTTGACTCGCAGCGCTCACACACCCCTGCAGCGTGAGAGGAATGGTGAGGACTGGAGATAGAGGTGGGCACCATGCCACATGGGGTTCATGTCACCTCTGAGACAATACAGACTGGTGCACTGATCAATATAGATATCTTGTTACATCTTAGGCTTAATATACTGTAATTACATCTAGACGTCTCCATGTATGGATGTGTTTCCAAGAGACTGAATCCATTCTCTGACAAGCGTTCTTGTCAGACCCTCGCGTGCAGTGTCGATGTTAGAAAGAGAGGGGGAGGCAAGGGGGTATATATGATCCTGAGTGATTTTACAGGGCAGATGATTTTGTTACAGGTCACTGTTTATTCTCTTCAGTACTTCTTTTGACTCTGTCCCAGTGATTGGCATTTCGACAGGAGCTGGTTTGGCTGTCTTAGCTGTCATCCCAAAGTCTGGAATGTCCAGCACGCAGGAAATTCCAGCTTTGGTAAATTTAGCCCTTATAAGTATCTAGAAGCCCAAACCACCATGACCAGGACAAAAAAAAGTGGCTTTAGACTTCAGATAAATCCATCAACTACGACAGTGGTCAATGAGAGGATAGATCAAAATATTAGAGTAAGGCGTAAGTAGGTAGTGTGTGAGGGATCATTCTAGCAGCTGAGCAGAAGTTGAAGCCGTTCATATAACAGAAGGGCATTCATGAGTCTGCTGTGGCTGGTCTGGATGCTACTCCACTACTGGCCATCTGTCTCCCCTGGATAGCTGAGATTCCTGTCTGTCTGACCTGGAATCAGGTCACTCTCAGTCTCTCTTAGGATCAAGTAGCTGTCTTTCATCACTTACTTGACATCTATTTTCTGGACAGCTACTGTAAACTGGTCAAAGGAAGGATCTTCTTCCCAGCATGGCCTTACTGTACAAAGTGCTCTTTGTGGACTGTGTCTTAGAGACTTGTTTTTGGCAGGAGACTGTGGTTCTGATTTGGAAAACACTAGAGAATAGAAATAAGCTACTGGAGACAATTTGTCACATGCTTCATAAACAACAGGTGTAGACTAACAGTGAAATTCTTACTTACGGCCCTTCCCAACAATGCAGAGAGAAAGAAAATAGAGAAATAATAGAAATGTAAAACACATAATAATAAAAGTAATAATAAATTAATGAGTAATGATAACTCAGCTACATACACAGGGTACCAGTACTGAGTCCATGTGCAGGGGTACGAGGTAATTGAGGTAGATACTGTATGTACATATAACTAGGAATAAAGTGACAGTAACAGCAGCGTATGTGAATCAAAAAAGTTAGTGCAAAAAGGGTCAATGCAGATAGTTAAATAGTTAACCAAATATCTAACCAGACAAATTATTTAGCAGTCTTATGGCTTGGGGGTAGAAGCTGTTCAGGGTCCTGTTGCTTCCAGATGTGGTGCATTGGTACAGCTTGCCATGCGGTAACAGAGAAAACAGTCTATGATTTGGGTGGGTGGAGTGTTCGACCATTTTTAGGGCCTTCCTCTGGCCACGCCTGGTATGGAAGTCCTGGTTGGCAGGGCGCTCGGCCCCAGTGATGTTGGCCGTACGCACTAACCTCTGTAGTGCCTTGTGGTCGGATGCCAAGCAGTTGCCATACCAAGCAGTGATGCAGCCAGTCAAGATGCTCTCAATGGTGCAGCTGTATAACTTTTTGAGGAACTGAGGGACCCATGCCAAATCTTTTCAGCCTCCAGAGGGGGGAGATACTTTTTTGTGCCCTCTTCACAACTGTGTCGGTGTATGTGGACCTTGATAGATCCTTAGTTATGTGGATACCGAGGAACTTGAAGCTCTCGACCCACTCCACAACAGCACTGTCGATGGGAATGGGAGCATGCTCGCCCCTCCGTGTCCTGTAGTCCATGATCAGCTCCTTTGTCTTGCTGACGTTGAGGGAGAGGTTGTGGTCCTGGCACCATACGGCCAGGTCTCTGACCTCCTCCCTATAGGCTGTCTCATCGTTGTTGGTGGTTCGGCTCACCACCGTTGTGTCGTCGGCAAACATAATGATGGTGTTGGAGTCGTGTGCAGCCTCACAGTCATGGGTGAACACGGAGTACATGAGGGGACTAATCATCCACCCCTAAGGGGCCCCGTGTTGATGGTCAGCATGGTGGGAGTGTTGTTGCCTACCCTCACCACCTGGGGGCGGCCCGCCAGGAAGTCCAGGATCCAGTTGCAATGGGAGGTGTTCAGTCCCAGGGTCCTTAGCTTAGTGATGAGGTTGGAGGGCACTATGGTGTTGAACGCTAAGCAGTAGTCAATGAACAACATTCTCACATAGACGTTCCTCTTGTCCAGGTGGGAAAGAGCATTGTGGAGTGCAATAGAAACTGTTCCATCATTCCAACCAGGTGTTTTAACCGACGTATGCATAATTCGATTTTGACCTTATGCCGATTAAGATAAGCAGAGTAAGGTGTTTATATGACTATTGCATAATCTGCCTACTGTCATAATCCGTTTAATATTGAATTATTAGTGTGCATATAAACATACTCAATGTCTCAGAAAGACAAGAGCCATGGTGTTTACTCATTCTGGTGTGAGCAGTATGAATATTATGAATTGAAAGTCCCTAATCACACAGTATAATAACCATTTATCAGGGTCTGATGTGCTGGGGTACAGATTTTTGCTTCACAATCCTGCCATCTCAGTTTCATTCTAAACAGAGGCTGCTCTGTTAATGTGCTGCAGACAGTCCTACTGTATAGCTCCCACCCCCAAACAAAAACATGCAACATGCACGCGTGTACACACACACATGTTGAAGTGTACAGTAGCAGGAACGTAGTGCTGCCAACAACGGTAGCGGCGCTGCCTCGAAATATGATAACCCCTCCTCTCCTCCCTATGGACTCTCATAAAACCTTCAGCCAGAGAGAGAGGAGAATTCGAAAGATCTCCTTTGTCGTTAGCAGAGCCGGGCTTTTTTTAATTATTGCACTTTCTACACCAAAAGTATATGGGTAATGAAATGGCCATCTAAAACAACTGTTTTTTATACTTTAAATGAATGCAAAGTTTTGGTTAAAGGTTTGGTTAAATTCCTTTGACTGTAATATCAGAAGGATGAGGAGCCATGGCTACGCCTTTCCTTGATTACACTTGTTGATACTGGCGTAAAATAGCTGCCTGGAACCAAGGCTATTACACAACACTCAACACACATTCAGCGCATCCTTCAAATTAGTTAAGTTAATACGCAACCATGTAAGAGCCCTGATAAGCCAAACACATGGGCATGAATCAGTTCATTTCATTATTTACATTTGTGGGGATTTGTGTGTATTTCTTGGTATTACTACACTGTTGGAGCTGGAAACATAAGCATTGGAGCTTGAAACAGAAGCATTTAGCTGCACCTGCGATAACATCTGCAAAATATGTGTCTGTGACCAATACAATTTGATTTGATTTGGATTTATAGTGTCATTTAATGCGATGATTGGATGAATGGGAAGAGGCAAACCAGTGACATAGTAATCCAGTAAATTGACAATAGGGGAAAAGAGAAGACAAACAGCAACAATAGTGGTATGGAAACACAAAGTGAAGAAGGGCCATTGGAAAGAGGGAAATGGAAAATAACATCACTAGTTAGTGGATTAGACGGTCTGATAATGTAAACTGAGCTCTACTTCAAAAGATTTAGCTGACATCTTAAGTGTTGGAAAACCCCAAAACAGAATCCAAAGCTCTCCATCCTGCTTTGGTTGTTCTCGTCAACCCAGAGATAAAAAAGGCTGTTTATTTGAGATGTCAGAAGGATTACCAAAGGCTTTGTCTGTAGTCTTAATCAGCCTGGTTTGCATTGTTACTTTAATGATATAAACAAGGGTCTAAACTTAATGGTCCCCTTGTGGTTACTTTTCTGTGGTTGCTAAATGACAATGTCACAGCTCATTACTTTGTTTTCATAGTGACACACACTCAGTATGACCACTGTAGAGATGAGTTTATTAATTACATGTATTATTAATAGATGTATTATTAGATGCATATTTTTGATTAGTTTGCCTTGATTATAAATGTATGATGTTTTTATTTTATTTTGTATTTTATTATCATTATTTCTATTTTTGCCTTTGTTGAGCTTTGAGGCAAGGCCATATCTCATATTTAATTTTACTTGCAGAACAGGCACGGAAACAGAGACGAAAGAGGTCAATTGAATGGTAAGTCACGGCGCAAAAAGGTTTGGGAACCACCAAGTGAGCCCAAGCGTGTCATCACAAAATTATCCAGGTGAATGGATTAAGCTTCACCAAATAAGAGATAATAAGTTGTCTGTAATAGAATGTTAATATAGGTAACACTTTACTTGACACCCAGCGTCATAACGTGTTATGACACGGTCATAACCATGTCATATGTCATAATAGCTGACATACCGTGTCATAACCTGTTATAATATGGTCATAACACTGTCATGACACATATATTTAAACCTGTTGTGACATATGTTGCGTTATTTAATGACACCTACATAAGAGTGTCAAAACCTACCACACAAGGCAAAACAGTCCATTACACCATAGCCTACACGTCAACAGTACGTTTGTGATATACAGTACCAGTCAAACGTTTGGACACACCTACTCATTCAAGGCTTTTTCTTTATTTTTACTATTTTATACTATTTTCTACACTGTAGAATAATAGTGAATACATCAAAACTATGAAATAACACATATAGAATCATGTAGTAACCAAAAAAGTGTTAAACAAATCAAAATATATTATATTTGAGATTCTTCAAAGTAGCCACCCTTTTCCTTGATGACAGCTTTACACACTATTGGCATTCTCTCAACCTTCTTCATGAGGAATGCTTTTTCAAGGAGTTCCCACATATGCTGAGGAGTTCCCACATATGCTGAGCACTTGTTGGCTGCTTTTCCTTCACTCTGCGGCTCATCTCATCCCAAACCATCTAAATTGGGTTAAGGTTGGGTGATTGTGGAGGCCAGGTCATCTGATGCAACACTCCATCACTCTCCTTCTTGGTCAAATAGCCCTTACACAGCCTGGAGGTGTGTTGGGTCATTGTCCTTTTTAAAAACAAAGATAGTTCCACTAAGCGCAAACCAGATGGGATAGCGTATTGCTGCAGAATGCTGTTGTAGCCACGCTGGATAAGTGTGCCTTGAATTCAAAATAAATCACAGACAGTGTCACCAGCAAAGAACCCCCACACCATCACACCTCCTCCTCTATGCTTCACGGTGGGAACCAACACATGCAGAGATAATCCGTTCACCTACTCTGCGTGTCACAAAGACACGGTGGTTGGAACAAAACATCTCTAATTTCGACTCACTAGACCAAAGGACAGATTTCCACTGGTCTAATGTCCATTGCTAGTTTTTCTTGGCCCAAGCAAGTCTCTTATTCTCATTGGTGACCTTTAGTAGTGGTTTCTTTGCAGCAATTTGACCGTGAAGGCCTGCTTCACGTAGTCTCCTCTGAACAGTTGATGTTGAGATGTGTCTGTTACTTGAACTCTTGAATCATTTATTTGGGTTGCAATTTCTGATCTTGGTAACTCTAGTGACCTAATCTTTCTCTCAGCACATATCAAAGCTGTAGGCTAAAGTTAAATCTTGACTTGGTTTCCTCTATAGCAATCGTTCTTCTTTCACCCCAGCTGCCAAATTTACCCTGATTCAGATGACCATCCTAACCCTGCTAGATATTTGGAGACGTAATTTATAGATCGGCAGGTAAGGGTGCTCTCGAGCGGCTAGATGTTCTTTACCATTCGGCCATCAGATTTGCCACCAATGCTCCTTATAGGACACATCACTGCACTCTATACTCTTCTGTAAACTGGTCATTTCTGTATACCCATCGCAAGACCCACTGGTTGATGCTTATTTATTAAAACCTCTTAAGCCTCCCTCCCCCTATCTGAGATATCTACTGCAGCCTTCATCTTCCACATACAACACCCATTCTGCCGGTCATATTCTGTTAAAGGTCCCCAAAACACACACATCCCTGGGTCGCTCGTCTTTTCAGTTTGTTACAGCTAGCGACTGGAACGAGCTGCAACAAACACTCAAATTGGACAGTTTTATCTCAATCTCTTCATTCAAAGACTCGATCATGGACATTCTCACTGACAGTTGTGGCTGCTTTGTATGATGTATTGTTGTCTCTACCTTCTTACCCTTTGTTCTGTTGTCTGTGCCCAACAATGTTTGTACCCTGTTTTGTGATGCTACCATGTTGTGCTGCTGCCATGTTGTGTTGCTACCATGTTGTTGTCATGTTGTGTTGCTACCATGCTGTGTTGTCATGTGTTGCTACAATGCTACAGTGGGGCAAAAAAGTATTTAGTCAGCCACCAATTGTGCAAGTTCTCCCACTTAAAAAGATGAGAGAGGCCTGTAATTTTCATCATAGGTACACTTCAGCTATGACAGACAAAATGAGAAAAAAAATCCAGAAAATCACATTGTAGGATTTTTTATGAATTTATTTGCAAATTATGGTGGAAAATAAGTATTTGGTCACCTACAAACAAGCAAGATTTCTGGCTCTCACAGACCTGTAACTTCTTCTTTAAGAGGCTCCTCTGTCCTCCACTCGTTACCTGTATTAATGGCACCTGTTTGAACTTGTTATCAGTATAAAAGACACCTGTCCACAACCTCAAACAGTCACACTCCAAACTCCACTATGGCCAAGACCAAAGAGCTGTCAAAGGACACCAGAAACAAAATTGTAGATCTGCACCAGGCTGGGAAGACTGAATCTGCAATAGGTAAGCAGCTTGGTTTGAAGAAATCAACTGTGGGAGCAATTATTAGGAAATGGAAGACATACAAGACCACTGATAATCTCCCTCGATCTGGGGCTCCACGCAAGATCTCACCCCGTGGGGTCAAAATGATCACAAGAACGGTGAGCAAAAATCCCAGAACCACACGGGGGGACCTAGTGAATGACCTGCAGAGAGCTGGGACCAAAGTAACAAAGCCTACCATCCCCTGCTTAAGCCAGTACATGTCCAGGCCCGTCTGAAGTTTGCTAGAGAGCATTTGGATGATCCAGAAGAAGATTGGGAGAATGTCATATGGTCAGATGAAACCAAAATAGAACTTTTTGGTAAAAACTCAACTCGTCGTGTTTGGAGGACAAAGAATGCTGAGTTGCATCCAAAGAACACCATACCTACTGTGAAGCATGGGGGTGGAAACATCATGCTTTGGGGCTGTTTTTCTGCAAAGGGACCAGGACGACTGATCCGTGTAAAGGACAGAATGAATGGGGCCATGTATCGTGAGATTTTGAGTGAAAACCTCCTTCCATCAGCAAGGGCATTGAAGATGAAACGTGGCTGGGTCTTTCAGCATGACAATGATCCCAAACACACCGCCCGGGCAACGAAGGAGTGGCTTCGTAAGAAGCATTTCAAGGTCCTGGAGTGGCCTAGCCAGTCTCCAGATCTCAACCCCATAGAAAATCTTTGGAGGGAGTTGAAAGTCCGTGTTGCCCAGCAACAACCCCAAAACATCACTGCTCTAGAGGAGATCTGCATGGAGGAATGGGCCAAAATACCAGCAACAGTGTGTGAAAACCTTGTGAAGACTTACAGAAAACGTTTGACCTCTGTCATTGCCAACAAAGGGTATATAACAAAGTATTGAGATAAACTTTTGTTATTGACCAAATACTTATTTTCCACCATAATTTGCAAATAAATTCATTAAAAATCCTACAATGTGATTTTCTGGATTTTTTTTTCTCATTTTGTCTGTCATAGTTGAAGTGTACCTATGATGAAAATTACAGGCCTCTCTCATCTTTTTAAGTGGGAGAACTTGCACAATTGGTGGCTGACTAAATACTTTTTTGCCTCACTGTATGTTGTCATCTTAGGTCTCTCTTTATGTAGTGTTGTCTTTCTTGTCGTGATGTGTGTTTTGTCCTATATTTTTAATTCCAGCCCCCATCCCCGCATGAGGCCTTTTGCCTTTTGATAGGCCGTCATAGTAAATAAGAATTTGTTCTTAACTGACTTGCCTAGTTAAATAAAAATAAAAATAAAAATCCTCTGCAGCAGAGGTAACTCTGGGTCTTCCTTTCCTGTAGCGGTCCTCATGAGAGCCAGAGGTGGATGGTTTTTGCGACTGCACACACATTTTCCGTATTGACTGACCTTCATGTCTTACAGTAAGGATGGACTGTCATTTCTCTATGCTTATTTCAGCTGTTCTTGCCATAATATGGACTTGGTCTTTTACCAAATAGGGCTATCTTCTGTATACCACCCCTACCTTGTCACAGCACAACTGATTGGCTCAAATGCATTAATAAGAAGGAAAGAAATTCCATAAATTAACTTTTAACCAGATCCAATTGAAATGCATTCCAGGTTACTACCTCATGAAGCTGGTTGAGAGAATGCACCTACCCCAGTGCTCTGTTGCTGATGACTGGGTTGAATGCAGGAGCAGATTTCAGGAGCAGATGACTGATGACTGATATAAGGTCATGTACGTGATAGGCCTATCTGCCTTATATGATTATGATGGTCATAATGCTTCTTGCCAGTGTCATAAAGTGTATTTTCTTAGTCCAAGTAAAGTGACACAGGATGATCATAATGCTTCATGACAGTGCCATAAAGTGTATTTTCTACAAGTTATTTAAAATATGGTGAAAGAAATATTACTGTAAAGAATTTATTACAACAAAAACAAAGAGAACTTTCAAACGAAAGGAAATATCTCTGCAGGGAAAAAACTAATTAGAATAAATGTGTGTTCTGACATTCTTATGTAGGTGTTATAACCAGCCATAAAATAACACAATATATGTCACAACAGGTGTAAATATATGGGTCATGACAGTCTTATGACCATATTATGATAGGTTAAGACAAGTTACGTCAGCTGCTATGACATATTATGACATGGTTATGACAGCATCATAACGTGTTATGACACTGGGTGTCAAGTACAGTGTTAATATAACCTTAATATACTGTACCTAGAAAAAGCATTTGACCAAATCGCTGTTGTCCCAGGTGATTAAGAAATGAAGTTCAACAGCTGACAAGTAAATATGGGTCTCAACCCATTGTAATTACTTCACTACACTTGCATTTGATTTGTATTTCTCATTCTCAACATTACAGGCAATTTCTTGATAGGAAACAAGACTGGATAACACAGTTCTTGTAATCTATTTACTCCTCCGTTTGAAATCTGTACTGGTTCTGCCCGCTAATGTTAGGCTGATCGTAAAATTGGGGAATTTACCACAAATACCAGTAGAATCAACAGTGTTTGAAAAATGGGGACCACATTTCTGTTTTATGGACACCAATTTAGTCTGTTAGCCATCTTGTTTGGATAAACGGGACATCCTCTGTCTATTCATCTTGTCTACTTGACATCCAAGGGTAGTAGATTGTAAGCAGACCACCACTTCCATCATTGGAGGCCACTGCGTAGGTTTGTATGTCAAATCTTTGAATCTGGCTATACAGAGGATACCATACTCTTGAAGAGAAACTTCTGAGACGCATCATGTACAGTAATAGATAACTTGAGTTGAAACATCATCAGTGAACTGTGAAATGACATATTTAAGATAAACCTCTGAACATCTGGAAATGAGCTTGGAAGATTTTATAGCCATACCGTGCCATCAATTCTAATGAGAGGTCGCTGAGCTAATGAGAACCCTGTCTGGAAGGTGAAAATGAATGTCATTTGAGCTAATATTTTGTTGCAAGTGCTGTTAGAACAAAAAAAAAAGATTTAGGAACACATTGCATACTGAAACCAACTTAACATGGATAAAATAACTCATCCATCATGTATATGTCCTTATACACATGCATTTCACAGACTGGAGCTCATCTGTCGGGGATAGACCAGATTCCTTTGAGATTAGTAAAACATAAAAGTGTTCCGCAATGAACAGAATATAAACTATTTCTTAGATGTTTTTGTACTTTTCATACCACTTTCATTGAAACAATGTGTGTTATTGTCGTTAATGTTAACAGTCCCCATACACGTCTCAGTGGTCTGTTCTTATGTCTAATTTCCTGCAGGTCCCCTTAACCCTGTTCACAGCTCCTCTTGGCTCTCCATGTCTCTGGGCTCTGGTAGAATCTGTATAATAGATATCCCAGCTATGGGTTCCGGTAGATGCTGTTGTTCATTGCTGTGGTTCAGCAGGTTACACACCCCTGGGTTACGTCTCCCAATGGGAACACCACCGGAACGTGTCAGTCATGAGACTCAGCCATCAGCAGCAACCTAGAAGACCAAAAACAATTTATGTCTGTTCTCCACTTTCACTGATGCAGCACATCTCAGAAGACACATGCCCGCTGCATGAGACCTCCAGCGTAGATGCAGTACATTCTGTGAGTGTCCATGAAGCAGTAGCTAACCCTGTGGGACAAGGAAATTAATGGGTAGGTAATTATGTGACTGGGTCTCTCAGTGGAACTGTTGCGCTGTGTCATGTCATATTGAACAGCTCGTCCATCAGCAAAGCTGGCGTTCACCACCTCCCCTTTCAGCAGATGTCAACATGGCCTTCCAGGGCCAAGACTTACAGGCCCAGTACAGGTCCAGCTATCTGTAAACAAACCATGGGCACCAGTCACTGTACAACACTGTCAGTTACATCGACTTTCTGATCACAGGGTTGGTTAAAGCCCCACACTGGAGCCTGTGATGTTGAACCTCACATAACCTCCTGAGCAGTGTAACGGGAAATGCATTGTATTATCAGTTTTGGGGAAATCTCATGAATAACTTCTCTTGCCGTTTCAGATATTCCATGGCACTTTCTGAGTGCAATCATTGTATTCATGCAGAATGTTGTCTGCATAAATTACTATGGAAAAAAGGAGAGTAACCATACACAGAGACACAGTATCACTGACTGATTCACCACTTTGTCTTCATTAGGAATGTTCCTGAAACTTGATGAAAGAGGTTTCAAACTTGCACACAGCTGATTTCAAACATTAGTCATCCTGATTTCTCTACAGCCACGTATCATCCCATCTAAGACCCTATGTGATATATTGGTCACAGAGGATGTACCACTGACCTGAATTAAGGAGTCAAGCTTCCTGAACAAATTAATCCCCATTGAAAGACAGTTAGGGGCCACATCACTGAGTAGGAAAATGTAATGTTTGTCCATGTGATGATCTGATGATCGCATGAACTAGGTCATGTAACTAAAAGAAACTGGATGGATGTCACTAACAGAAATGTTCTTTAGGTAGTTTTTTCTTCAGCACACGGTTGAAAGACTTTAATTGAAGGAGCAAGAGGTGTGTATTGTAGCACTATGATAAAGTTGGCCTAATAAGAGCAAGTTAAGTTGTAGAAACACTACAGTTGAGGATTACAACCAGTCATTATACCCAACACAAAAACACGAGGCAGATGCAACTGATCTAAAAACCCGAGCAGATGTTTGTGTTTCTCCGCATTGTGACATTTTACTTTGCTTTTGGATGAAAGAAAAGAGACGAGGATCAAATGAATGCATTACCACCCCATGGTCCTGATTAATGTCAAGAAACTTCAAAGCAGATTTGAAGTAAATAAATAAACAAGACCCAAATATCTAATGAGTGATACATGTAGTGTCTGAGTTTCAGTAACATGATTCATGTCCATATTGTACACAGCTGCCCCAGCTACCAACTGGAAAATATTGCATGAATCTGTCTGGTGACTGTGACTGTGTGCCAGAGAAGTCACAGACATCGATTGGACTGTTATCATTTTGCTCTTGGCTCGTTATCCAGCAACACAATGGAGCTTTGCCTCCCATTTGAATGTTTAGCAATATATATATTTTTCTTGGATATATTGCTACTCTACTTTTGTAAACATGTACAACCTTAGTACAAACTCGCGTGTCTCTGTAAGTACCCTCAAACAGCAGTATGACGATACAGGAAATCTCCCTGAGCAACGTATGATGTACTATTGCTAAGGAACTGACTACCCAAAACCTCCTTTTACACCATACTCGCAAAGTCTAGGGTCTCTAGGCTTGCCTAGTTGTCCGGTAAACTGACTACGTGTGTGCATTGACGTGAAAGTCTGAATGTGAGGTCGGTGTTGGATGTGGGTGTACCTGGGGACAGCGGGTTCCCTTACCGGGGATTCAGGTGGGCAGCTCCTGCGTAACTCCGCAAGCGGGTCGTTGATGTTCAGTTATTGACAAACAATAAATAATAATACGAAAAACTCCAAAAAGATACAAACAAAAAAGCCCCGCAGGTCGGGAGATCACAATGATCAGCTCGGTAATCCCACCAAGCTGTGCACACCACCGACTTCTTATGCAGACCGAAGCTTCCTTACCTGGCCCCCCAGCTGCCACTGGCCCCTAGGGGTAGGATCTGTATCATGATAGTGTGCTGAATAACTGTGGCCTAACGTTTTTACCTACCTACTACATCACACTATGCAAACACTGTGTGTGATAGAGCACTGCAGTAGTACTATGGAGAGACCCTCCCGTTCTCTCCCCCTCATCTGGGTTAGGGTTAGACCTCCCAGACTGCCTCCCACCACCGCTCTCCCTCCATAACATCTGGAGAAAGACACAGTGAGCCAAAACACTGGGGTGCTCAGATGGTCCCATGAGATCCAGCTGCAACATACTTCAGCTTTACCGTAAATGCGGTGACATGGAAACATGAGTTATACAGTTTCAGATGGAGGGAGCTGCTCTCTGTGGGGACAGACAGGGGCAGGCCTCCGACAGGAACAAGAAAAGGATTGCCGGTAATCAGGATGACAAAGTCAACCAATATTTCACACGATTTTTGGAGAAAGCCCTGTTTTTGTCAGCTATGAAGAGAGGCGCCTAATGGAGCATTCCTTTGACTCCTGCTTGTTCCAGTAAATCGAATGGGTAGGCTTATGTCTTCGAATGCAGGTTTGAGTTTTATCTGTTATCCTTGGGATCCTCGTTGAGATGCTGCACATTTTTTACAGCATGCTGGAGCCTTTCTGTTTGTTTCCTTCACAATCTGTGTGCCAAAATCTGCAGAAATGTTTGATGAAAATTGTGGCTGTAAAATATATAATACTTGTAACATGTTCGGAACACATGATTTGTGTCTTGTTTCTAGCCCTAGCTTATGAGTCTTCAGACTTTAGTCACTGCTAAATACACTGAGTATACAAAACATTAAGAACACCTTCTTGATATTGAGTTGCACCCCCTCCCCCCCCTTTTACCCTCAGAACAGCCTCAATTCGTCAGGGCATGGACTCTACAGAGTGTATAAAGTGTTCCATAAGGGATGCTGGCCCATGTTGGCTCCAATGCTTCCCACAGTCCAATCTTGATACACACGGGAAACTGTTGAGCATGAAAAACCCATCAGTGTTGCAGTTCATGACACAAACCCATATTTTACCAGGTAAGTTGACTGATAACACATTCTCATTTCCAGCAACGACCTGGGGAATAGTTACAGGGGAGAGCCAACTGGACATTGGGGATGATTAGGTGGCCATGATGGTTACATTGGGAATTTAGCTAGGACACCAGGGTTAACACCCCTACTCTACAATACGTGCAATGGGATCTTTAGTGACCACAGAGCATCAGGACAACCATTTTAACTTCCCATCGAAAGACAGCAACATACAAGGGGCAATGTCCCACTGCACTGAGATATTTATTTTTTTACCAAGGAAAGAGTGCCTCCTACTTGCCCTCCAACAGCATATGCCATACAAGTCTCCTTCTGTGGCCTCCAACTGCTCTTAAATGCAAGTAAAACTAAATGCATGCTCTTCAACCGATCGCTGCCCACACCTGCCTGCCCACCCAGCATCACTACTCTGGACGGTTCTGACTTAGAATATGTGGACAACTACAAAGACCTAGGTGTCTGTTTAGACTGTAAACTCTCCCTCCAGACTCACATTAAGCATCTCCAATCCAAAATTAAATCTAGAATCAGCATCCTATTTCGCAACAAAGCATCCTTCACTCATGCTGCCAAACATACCCTTGTAAAACTGACTATCCTACCGATCCTTGACTTCGGCGATGTCATTTACAAAATAGCCTCCAACACTCTACTCAGCAAATTGGATGCAGTATATCACAGTGCCATCTGTTTTGTTACCAAAGCGCCTTATACCATCCACCACTGCGACCTGTATACTCTAGTCGGCTGGCCCTCGCTACATATTCGTCGCCAGACCCACTGGCTCCAGGTCATCTACAAGTCTATGCTAGGTAAAGCTCCGCCTTATCTCAGCTCACTGGTCACAATAACAACACCCACCCGTAGCACGCACTCCAGCAGGTATATCTCACTGGTCATCCCCAAAGCCAACGCCTCCTTTGGCCGCCTTTCCTTACAGTTCTCTGCTGCCAGTGACTGGAACAAATTGCAAAAATTGCTGAAGCTGGAGATGTACATTTCCGTCACTAACTTTAAACATCAGCTATCTGAGCAGCTAACCTATTGCTGCAGCTGTACATAGTCCATCTGTAAATAGCCCACCCAATCTACCTACCTCACCCCCATATTGTTTTTATTTACTTTGCTGCTCTTTTGCACACCAGTATCACTACTTACACACCATCATCTGCTCATCACCATCTGCTCATCTATCACTCCAGTGTTAATCTGCTAAATTGTAATTACTTTGCTACTATGGCCTATTTATTGTCATACCTCCTCATGCAATTTGCACACACTGTATATAGACTTTCTTTTTTTTCTATTGTGTTATTGACTGTACGCTTGTTTATCCCATGTGTAACTCTGTGTTGTTGTTTCTGTCGCACTGCTTTGCTTTATCTTGGCCAGGTCGCAGTTGTAAATGAGAACTTGTTCTCAACTGGCCTACCTGATTAAATAAAGGTGAAATAAAATTAAAAAATTAAAAAATACTTATGTAAATGTGATATTTAAATATTTTTTTTATGCAAACATTTCTAGACCTGTTTTTGCTTCATCATTATGGAGTATTGTGTGTAGATTGATGACTAAAAAAACAATTTAATACATTTTAGAATAAGGCTGTAACGTAACAAAATGTGGAAAAAGTCAAGGGGTCTGAATATTTTCCGAATGCATGTACGTACAGAAATACAGTTAAACATCTCACACAATGTATACTGTTAACCTATTACAATTGGAGAAGGCTAACCCTAATGGAGGTCTGCTGGGTGTGCAGGGTTCTGTTTCAGCCCAGCAATAACACACCTGGTTCAACTTATCAAATCTAAGTCTTTCATGTCTGCTCACCCAGTAGATCAGGGATCAGTGGAGCAAGGCTGGCCACTGCTGCCATGGAGGTTTTTTTCTTGCTTTTGTAATAATAGCCTACTTGTTACTTCTCAATGATCTATTGTTGTTTAAACTAAGATGTCTAATATTTACATACGATTTAGCTTATTTGTACATTTTGAAGTGATGAAGTGTTTATTCTTCGAAGTGAAATGTTAAACTATTATTCAAAATGAACTAGTGTCAATGTTGATTTATCACATATCACAATCCTGCAATAAAGAGGTGTTCTGTCTGTAATGTGTCTGTTTCTGTGTTGCATTCTCGAATGAACATTTCCTGTTTGTCTAGTTCTCCAATCTGTTTAATTTGATTGCCACTCTCTCTCAGTAGATCAGCTATGTGAATCCATTTTGCAGCTTACCATATGGCATGCATCGCCAATGCATCCATAGGCCAACAGTATGATGGCATTACTGGCCTTATGTGCATATGTCATCTGAAGCAGAGAATAGCTAACCTCACACATTGTATACATGTTGAGCTACATGTTCTCAATTTAAAATGATAGACAATGTGTATTTGTAGACAATGTTTATTGGGCAAACTATGTACCAGATTCTGTGCATGCCTTTTCGTGCTGACATATAAGATTGTTTAGTGCAAATCCAACCCTTGTAATTTAGGTACAGTATGAAAGTAAGGAAAGGACAATTAGGCTACAGGAAATGAACATTACAGGTAACATTTTATGAGGTGTATTTTATGTAATTCATTTTAGCAATGTTGCTTGCAAAATGATTGAAGTTGTTCCCACAGATAGAGCAATCATGTACTGCCTATGTATCACTGACCCTGGATAAGCTAGCGACTGGGCTAGCACATCTAACCTTATATGTCAATAATAAGCAGTTATTAACATTTTGTTTATAATCGTGAGATATATTTAACTAGCCAGTAGCTAGCTAGTTAGTTATATCTAAGTACAAGAAAAAAAGGTGCTATCTAGAATCTAAAGGGTTCTTCGGCTGTCCCAACAGGAGATACCCTTTTTGGTTCTACGTAAAACCGTTTCCACAGAGGGTTCTACCTGGAACCCAGAAGGGTTGTACCTGGAACCAAAAAGGGTTATCCTATGCAGACAGCTGAAGAACCTTTTGGATCCCTGTGTAGCTGTGTGTAGCTTACAAGGTTAGTTGACTTTTCTCAAAACGAACCTAATGGTGGCTAGCTACTTCTTGTCCCTCATGCTAGCCTTTACAGACAAATATCACTTCAGAAACGTAAAAATAATAAAATATTGATATGGCCAGCATTGTAGACCATTTCTCCCTTCTTGCTGCAGCTTTAGCTCATCTCAAAATAACATAGAAATGCTGTGAAACCAGCATGCTGCAAACTCTAAAATATTTTGTCACCAGTGCTTGTTTTTTTTACATTAGTCCTAACCCACTGTTGCTCCTACAGCACTAATCTGGTGAGCACCTTTGGAGCTCCGCCCAAGCAAAGCATTTGATTGGTTTGATGTGTTGCAAAGCATCCCTGATTTACATCGGGCTCCAAACCCTCTTTAGCTGATTTCTGCCATAGAACTTCCCCAGGCTTCCCGTTTTAGGAAGACTGGTTCGCGACGAGGCTAAGACCCATCCAGTGAACATCTGCTTCTACTTGGCGTTTCCCTGTAACAAATGACTGGAAATGATGCACAGTCAGTCTGGGAGAGTTCCATGCCGACCTCTGAGCTTTGGCATTAATCACTGTGTAGAGCCTGCATGTTCTCCAGTCTGATGACAGGTCTCACTGAACTGTTAACTGGTGCATATTGGATGACTATGTTTCACACTAGTAATGGGCTTATTCTAGAACTTATGGTAGAATCCATCTATGTCAAGGTATGCCTGACCAGGACATTATTGTAGGTGAATTAACAACGTGTTGTTGGTCCTCTCAAGTCCGGAGAAAACAAGAAGCTAAAAATAAATTGACAGCATCATTGTGGAAATTAAACAAGAATAGGTAATACATACATGATCCAACATCAGAAGGCAATCTATCTGGTTCTGAGGAAATCCAGCCAAGCAAATGCATTCATCCCTTCTTTGCTGTGCAGGGTTTCAATGAAAGCAACTGCGGCTGTGGTGCTAACATCTGGTAAAATAAAAGTTATAATTCAGTTGTATAATTTCTTAAGAAAACAATGCATTATTTCATGCTTAGTGCTTCGTATTGTGTTATTCTTAATGTGAGCGCTTGAGGACAGGTATTTCTTCATTGATCATGAGTTTAAGGTACATTTACTGTGAGGAGACCAAAAGGAAAATATTCAAAGCTGAGCCTGTCTTCACTGTCCTCTTGGGTAACCGTGTCAATAACAGATGGACCCAAGTGTGTGCCCCAGACTGAAACAAAACACAAGCCCTATTTGGACGGGTGGTTACTTGCTGTTGATGACACCCAGTCAACTCAATCATGAATCAAGGATAATCAAACCTTTTTCCAACATTTCAAGCCTTATCCAAACAGGCCATAGTATCATAGTACCTCATGGAATTCCATGACGTATTTCCCAGAAAAAGTGAAAAGAATGTATGATTATCAACAACCATTTCCATGCAAGACTGTAACTGGTACCCCAACTGCCAATCAAAACTATAGTACCAACTTTGCTTGTTTTCACAACGCAATGTAATGGCAGACTATTTTTACTCTGCTTCCATTTTCACTGATATTTCCATCCCTACAGATCCAGTATGTTTATTGAAGGATGGTTCAGCTTCACTTAAATTTCCGCATTTCCTTCACCACCCCCTGCAGCTTTAACAGAGGAGAAGAAAAATAGAGAGCTAAGGCAAAAGCTCTAATAGATTTTCAAGATGGTAGAGCCATGAACAGTAGTCAGCACTTCCATTTAAGTACTCTCCAAGCTGTTTGAGAGGGCCTCACAGACCAACTGGTAAAGGACTCTATTGGAGTCAAAGGGCCAGGGCCATGTCTGTGTTTGGGTACATTCTTAGGCAAAGTTCACAGGCACCAACAATGGCTTCCATGATTCCTCACTAGTGCAACAATGGCTTCCATGATTTCTCACTAGTGCTTTGTTACAGCCATAGAACTAGAAACAGGGCAGAGAGAGAGAGATAGCTATCGTACACTCTTAGAAAAAAGGCTTCCAAAAGGGTTATTCGGCTGTTCCCATAGGAACATGTAGTGGAGAACCTCTGTGGAAAGGGTTCTTCAAAGGGTTATCCTATAGGGACAGCCAAAGAAACCGTTTAGGTTCTAGATAGCACCTTTTTTTCCAAGAGTGTAGATGGGAAGAAAGTGATAGTGGAAATAACTGTTCTCTGCATTAACCACAATCCCTACCAAGGATGCTTTATATTTCCTATCATGAGTATGTTCCATCTATTCCCATTTGGGGTTTGCTGGTATGGTATTTGGCAGAGTAACTAATTTTGACGGGCCAACTGTCTTTGATGATAAGCCTACAAAGCTTGGCAAACCTCTATCGATTGCCTGGAAGAATAACGATTGCCGGCAGTAAATAAAGAGGCCTGTCTGCTTCATAATTATCTCATTTACTATGACCCTGACAACATCTGTATATTGGTTTCCCAGAGGAGAGGAATGGTTGTACATGGCACTCTCCCCAGAGCCAAAACGAACACTATTCTAGATGTGCCAGCTCCTTTGGAGAGATGATTCATTTTACGTCCTTAGAGGAAGAATCTAAATGGAGAGTGAATTTTAAAATTGAGGGCAAGCCTTTGTGTGCAGAACATGAATGCAAAACAGGGCTAGTGCAAAACAAGTTAGGATACAGTGGGGCAAAAAAGTATTTAGTCAGCCACCAATTGTGCAAGTTCTCCCACTTAAAAAGATGAGAGAGGCCTGTAATTTTCATCGTAGGTACACTTCAACTATGACAGACAAAATGAGAAAAAACAATTCAGAAAATCACATTGTAGGATTTTTAATGAATTTATTTGCAAATTATGGTGGAAAATAAGTATTTGGTCAATAACAAAAGTTTCTCAATACTTTGTTATATACCCTTTGTTGGGGGGCCTCCCGGGTGGCGCAGTGGTCTAGGGCACTGCATCGCAGTGCTAGCTGCGCCACCAGAGTCTCTGGGTTCGCGCCCAGGCTCTGTCGCAGCCGGCCGCGACCGGGAGGTCCGTGGGGCGACGCCGCGACCAGGAGGTCCGTGGGGCGACGCACAATTGGCCTAGTGTCATCCGGGTTAGGGAGGGTTTGGCCGGTAGGGATATCCTTGTCTCATCGCGCTCCAGCGACTCCAGTGGCGGGCCGGGCGCAGTGCGCGCTAACCAAGGGGGCCAGGTGCACGGTGTTTCCTCCGACACATTGGTGCGGCTGGCTTCCGGGTTGGAGGCGCGATGTGTTAAGAAGCAGTGCGGCTTGGTTGGGTTGTGCTTCGGAGGACGCATGGCTTTCGACCTTCGTCTCTCCCGAGCCCGTACGGGAGTTGTAGCGATGAGACAAGATAGTAATTACTAGCGATTGGATACCACGAAAATTGGGGAGAAAAGGGGATACATTTTTTTTTTTTTTTAAACAAACAAAATAAAATAAAATAAAAAATACCCTTTGTTGGCAGTGACAGAGGTCAAAGGTTTTCACACACTGTTGCTGGTATTTTGGCCCATTCCTCCATGCAGATCTCCTCTAGAGCAGTGATGTTTTGGGGCTGTTGCTGGGCAACACGGACTTTCAACTCCCTCCAAAGATTTTCTATGGGGTTGAGATCTGGAGACTGGCTAGGCCACTCCAGGACCTTGAAATGCTTCTTACGAAGCCACTCCTTCGTTGCCCGGGTGGTGTGTTTGGGATCATTGTCATGCTGAAAGACCCAGCCACGTTTCATCTTCAATGCCCTTGCTGATGGAAGGAGGTTTTCACTCAAAATCTCACGATACATGGCCCCATTCATTCTTTCCTTTACACGGATCAGTCGTCCTGGTCCCTTTGCAGAAAAACAGCCCCAAAGCATGATGTTTCCACCCCCATGCTTCACAGTAGGTATGGTGTTCTTTGGATGCAACTCAGCATTCTTTGTCCTCCAAACACGACGAGTTGAGTTTTTACCAAAAAGTTCTATTTTGGTTTCATCTGACCATATGACATTCTCCCAATCTTCTTCTGGATCATCCAAATGCTCTCTAGCAAACTTCAGACGGGCCTGGACATGTACTGGCTTAAGCAGGGGATGGTAGGCTTTGTTACTTTGGTCCCAGCTCTCTGCAGGTCATTCACTAGGTCCCCCCGTGTGGTTCTGGGATTTTTGCTCACCGTTCTTGTGATCATTTTGACCCCACGGGGTGAGATCTTGTGTGGAGCCCCAGATCGAGCGAGATTAACAGTGGTCTTGTATGTCTTCCATTTCCTAATAATTGCTCCCACAGTTGATTTCTTCAAACCAAGCTGCTTACCTATTGCAGATTCAGTCTTCCCAGCCTGGTGCAGGTCTACAATTTTGTTTCTGGTGTCCTTTGACAGCTCTTTGGTCTTGGCCATAGTGGAGTTTGGAGTGTGACTGTTTGAGGTTGTGGACAGGTGTCTTTTATACTGATAAGTTAAAACAGGTGCCATTAATACAGGTAACGAGTGGAGGACAGAGGAGCCTCTTAAAGAAGAAGTTACAGGTCTGTGAGAGCCAGAAATCTTGCTTGTTTGTAGGTGACCAAATACTTATTTTCCACCATAATTTGCAAATAAATTCATTAAAAATCCTACAATGTGATTTTCTGGATTTTCTTTTCTGATTTTGTCTGTCATAGTTGAAGTGTACCTATGATGCAAATTACAGGCCTCTCTCATCTTTTTAAGTGGGAGAACTTGCACAATTGGTGGCTGACTAAATACTTTTTTGCCCCACTAAGTATGCACCATAAAATTCAGCTTGAAAGTGGGTTTTAAAAGGCCATGTCTCAAAATCTGGCTAAACTTTGGAATACACATTATTACTCTAATCATGTCGAAGAGGTGGAAATACAAATGCCAAAGTAAATGTTTGGATGTTTAACATAATCTCAGAACAGGGGAACCAGATCACAAATGCTTGCTGGCCAGCATCATACAACTATTCTAATCAGTGACTTCTCTATACAAACAATATTATCTGATGCTTGACACACAGAACAAGGGGGTAGTTTTCTACTATAGTCTTTTAAAAGTTGGTCAATCATGTTCCACAAATCATGGTAATAAAGCATGTACAGCAGATCTTACTTCCCAGAACACCAAGGCTTTGCAAGGAGGCGTAACTCCTAAAGCCCCACACAGTGGGGAATCCCCTCTGATCCTCTGACCTATATCACAAAGAAAGTATGTTTCCTGTACCATTATATTGTTCTGCTGTTGATTAGTGCACATGAGTAAGTATTGAAACCTGGCAGAAAAGGGAATTCCTGAGCTCATCAATGTTCAAGGAATTCACCTTGGTTTTTCACAGTTGTCTCTAATCAGGGGTAGCATACCCTACTAAACTATCTGTGACTTCTATATGTGTATGGATGATGCATGGCAACAGAGAACACCTTGGCTACGTGACATTTTTTATTTTATTTTATTTTTTATTTATTTTTTATGATTAGGTATGGCAAGTAGCCTAGTGGTTAGAGCGTTGGACTAGTAACCGAAAGGTTGCAAGATCAAATCCCTAAGCTGACAAGGTAAAAATGTGTCGTTCTGCCCCTGAACAAAGGCAGTTAACCCACTGTTCCTAGACCGTCATTGAAAATAAGAATTTGTTCTTAACTGACTGTCCTAGTTAAATAAAGGTTAAATAAAGGTAAAATAAAGGGACAGCTCGAAATATACTGGGGAGGGGGCTGGTCCAACTCATCCCCCTCACCAACGTTACAAATATTTTCACATGACCTTCTCCTTAAATTGCACACCCTCCCCCTTCAATGAATTCACTCAAAATAATGTTTATGACCACAAATGTGGATTTTTTTTATTTTTTTATTTAACTAGGCAAGTCAGTTAAGAACAAATTCTTATTTACAATGATGGCATACCCAATATTGACTTTGCCACTCCAGCATGCTTTTGTGGCCCAGTCAATGCCATGTAGGGCTACAGGCCAGAAGGTTGGGTTCGCAGACTACCACGGACAGTTCACTCTCCCTGCCTGTTTCATTACATTATGATCAGAGGCGGCAGCAGACAATGATCAGCTAGGCGGCAAACAGACATTCAACATTTTGATACCATATTTATAATTACATAAAATATATACAACAAATTTTCCACCAACAGGTTTTTTTTGCCAATGCAGCACACAACCAATAAACAAAGCATACCGACTTCAGGCACTTAAATATCATGGTTTGTGTTTTCAGTCAGTTCAGCTAAACCTAGGGTATGGCAAAGTACGATATTTTTAGGAGTGTGGCATACCGCGGACAAGCCATCAGGGGGAGACTCGTCGAGGCCTGGTGACAGACACTACATCACCCAGCGGTGACTCACTCTGCTGGACGTTCCAAGTCTCAACGGGTCTTTCGGCCAGTACTAATTGGGGCTGATTGAGGCTGGTGAGTAATTCAGGGGCTGATTGCTCACCAGCCGTAAGGGGCCTATAAAGCTGTCAGGATGGCAGCACTAGTGTTCTACCCTAGCGGAGACAGCATTCACCGGAGCCTAGAAGGGGTAACATGGAAGAGGTCTCCTGGAGATCGTTTTTTATTTTTTTTATTTATTGTTTTAAATAAACACCCTTGAAACTGAGGTATCACATTTCTGTCTATGTCTAATCTGTGTAAATGTCTTGATCTGGTCTGCCACAAGTGATGTAGAATGCGGACAAGTCTGACAATGTGGTCAGACCAGAGTTGACATTTTATGCAGTATCAGCATGGACGAGTTGATAGCTCAGTTCGTTCGGGCCCATCAAGCGCAACAGGACATTCTGGAACGAACAATGGAAGAACATTGTCTACAGAATGCCCGCCTGCTGGAGGAAGTCGGAAGCAGCGAGGAGAAACGCAGAACGAATCACATCCAATCTGTTTTTAATCAAGCTAACGGAGGATTACGACATCGAGACCTACCTCTGCATGTTCGAATGAACAGCACTCCGGGAAGGGTGGCCCAAGGCAAAGTGGGTGAATCTGCTGGCACCTTTTCTGTCCGGAGACTCCCAAAAGGCGTATTATGACATCAACACCGAAACTACAATAGCTTCAAGAGGGAGGTCCTCAGCCGCTACAGGTACAGCCTGGCCCGTTGGAACAAACTGGTCCATGACTGGAGGTTCGTGGCCGAAGCATCCCCCCATGCCCAAATATGCAACCTACTGAGCATCACCAGGACATGGCTCTTAACAGGGAGGGTGGCTACGTGGGTTATCAATAAAGTGGTCATCGATTGCTTCTTACTTTTGCTACCTCACAACATGAAGAGAGCGACGAGCCTACGCATGCCCCAGACCTTGGAGGACTTCTTGGGAGCCGTGGAGATGCATCAGAATACCGAGGCCCTGCTAAAGGGCCTCGTCGATTCCGGAAGCCGTCGGAGAGGACGGAAGGACAACCCCACCACCGTACTCCCCAATCCGACAGTCAGCTGGGCTAAAAGACTGTAGACCTGCAGAGAGACAGCCGGGGGAGAGTTGACCCACTGCCGACGACCCCAGGTGGATGAAAACCAAAGGAGGTGTTTTGATTGTGGCACCCGGGGACACTGCATGGAATTGCCCAGGTCAAGAGGAGTCGATGCCATCAGCGGGCCCCGGAGATGAGCCGGGTCATGTTGTCAGACTTGTCCGCAACCAACCTCCCCTGGTGAACAACCGGAGGAGGAGCCCATGCTCCCCCTCCTCAATTTCGAGGGCCCCGCAGGTACGTCGGAACCGTTCTTCAGCTGGCTCACACCCAATTGTTAGGGGCACACCTGGGAATGGAGAAGACCCGGGAACGGATCCCCGCCCAGTTCCACTGGCCCAGGATGAGGCGGGCCATCGAAGAATAATGCCGCAGCTGCCCGAAGTGTAAAATCACTGCCCCAAAAGCACACTTCCAGAACCAGCTGGTTCTCCTACTGATCATCGGAGTCCTGTTTGAACGCATCGCCATGGACATAGTGGGCTCTCTGGTAAAAACTGCCCAAGGACACCGAAACATCCTGGTAATAGTAGATTATGCCACCCGAGATCCCGACCGACCAAGGTACCAAGTACATGTCCCTACTAATGTAAGATGTGTGCTCTCCTATAGATAAAGCAGATCCGAACCTCCTTCTTTCACCCGCAGACGGATGGGCTCATCAAACGGTTCAATAAGATGCTCAAACAAATGCTGTGGTAGGTCATCGAGCAGGACGGAAGAACAGGGACCAGCTACTACCCCACCTAATGTTCTTGATCAGAGAAGTTACCCAGCCTCCACTGGGTTTTCCCCTTTTGAAATCCTCTACGGGAGGAGACCACGTGGCCTACTGGATCTCGCCAAGGAGGTGTGGGAAATCCAGCCAACCCCTTTACACAGCGTGGTGGAACATGAAGAGACGATGAGGGAGAGGATGACAGTCATATGGCCAGTGGTGAGGGAACATATGGAGAAGGCCCAGGGAGCCCAAGCCAAGGTCTACAATCAGGGTACCCAGCCTCGAGAGTTCCATGTGGGTGACAAGGTGCTAGTTTTAATCCCCACCGGAAAAAGTAAGTTCCTGACAACATGGCACAGGCCGTAAAATACCACGTACGGCAGCCGGGGAGATGAAAATCCCAACAGATTTACCAAGTTAACCTATTGAAGAGGTGGAATGTGACGACAGCCTTGGCCATGTTGTGGTCAAAACCTGGGACGTTGACCGGACCAGTGGTGGTCCCGAGTAATGAGGACCTCGAACCGGCCCAGAAGCAAGTGCTCCGAGAGCTCATCGATCGGGAAAACACTCCTGTGTTTTCAGAGAAGCCGGGCCGAACAACCCTCATTGAACACCACGTCCACACCCGGCCCGAAGAAACAGTACAAAAGAGGCCATACCGGATCCCCGAGGCCCAGAGGGAGGCCGGGAAGCAGAAGGTGGAGGCTATGCTGAGGATGGGAGTCAGAGGAGTCCCACAGCGCATGGTGCAGCCCCATCGTGTTGGTTCTCAAACCGTATGGTAGTCTGCGTTTCTGCAATGACTTCAGGGGGGTGAACGACATCAGTTGTTTTGACGTCTACCCCATGCCGAGTGTGGATGAGCTCATCGACCGGTTGGGAAAGGCCCGATACATCAGCACCCTGGACCTGACCAAGGGATGTGGCAGGTACCCTTGGCAGCCTCCTCCCAGGAGAAGATGGCATTCTCGACACCGGAAGGCTTATACCAATACCGGGTCCTCCCGTTCGGTCTCCATGGACCCCCGCCCACATTCCATCACCTGATGGACTGAGTCCTCAGACCCCACCAACAGTACACAGCGGACCGCAGACAAGCCACCAGGGGGAGAATCGTCGAGGCCTGGTGACAAACTGAGTCAAAATCACACGGCGGGGGCTCCCTCTGCTGGACATGCCAGGTCGACAGGTCGTCCGGCCAGGACTAATTGGGGCTGGTGAGTAATCAAGGGGATGATTCCTCACCAGCTGTACGGGGCCCATAAAGCTGCCAGGAAGGCAGCACATCGGAGGGTTGGAGGTAGTGAGAGGTTGCTACCGAACAGACATCCTCATGGTCTGCTAGAACCGAGGGGCACTGTGTTCTATCCCAGAGGAGACAGCATTCCCCTGGAGCCCAGAAGGCAATAACCCGGTTTGTCCTGGAGGAGACCGGTTTCTTTTATTTTTCTTTATTGTTTTAAATAAACACCTTTGAAACTGAGGTATCACACTTGTGTCTGATCTATGTAAACGTCTTGATCAAACGCCCTGGTCTGCCACAGGAGGTTGAAGCTCATTTAGTGCATTTTTTTAAAACTCAAAAATGCCTTTTGGAAGACAGCAAAAACAAACAAACATGACCTTAGGCATTTAATTATCACAGCAATATTAGGTTTAAAGGTCTGTGGAACTGTGTGTAGGCTACAATATCAACCACTACTCAACCTCATCATAACTTGACTCATTTACTTGTGGAAAGGTGCATATGGTGAACATGAAATAGATGCATAATACACCCTATCAAGTCACAACAAGGCCGACTTCAAATGCCGACATCAATGTGAAAGTAACCAGTGCATAAAAAAGCTGACTGCGAATGCAGACTATGCCAGATAATTCCTACACATATATTGAAATAAAAGGCATCGCCTACATCAAAGGACTTACTTAGACCTATAATCGACAAGGACACATGAAGACAAAAACTGTTGCATTAAATAGCAAATGTGCCTACTCTGGTCTTGGCATGTGCACTCTAAATCAAATTGTATTGGTCACATACACATATTTAGCAGATGTTATTGTGGGTGTAGCGAAATGCTTATGTTCCTAGCTCCAACAGTGCAGCAGTATCTAACAATTCACAACAGTACACACAAATCAAAAAAATAAAACAATGGAATTAAGAAATATATAAATATTTGGATGAGCAATGTCAGAATGGCATTGACTAAAAGTATAGTATATACAGCACCAGACGAAAGTTGACACACCTACTCATTCAAGGGTTTTTCTATGTTTTTACTATTTTCTACATTGTAGAAGACATCAAAACTATGAAATAACACATATGGAATCATGTAGTAACCAAGAAAGTGTTCAACAAAGTAGCCACCCTTTGCCTTGATGACAGCTTTGCACACTATTGGCATTCTCTCAACCAGCTTCACCTGGAATGCTTTTCCAGTACTTGTTGGCTGCTTTTCCTTCACTCGGTCCAACTCATGCCAAACCATCTCAATTGGGTTGAGGTCAGGTCATCTGATGTAGCACTCCATCACTCTCCTTCTTGGTCAAATAGCCCTTACACAGCCTGGAGGTGTGTTGGGTCATTGTCCTTGTAGAAAAACAAATGATAGTCCCACTAAGCGCAAACCAGATGGGATGGCGTATCGCTGCAGAATGCTGTGTTAGCCATGCTGGTTAAGTGTGCCTTGAATTCTCAATAAATTACTGACAATATCACCAGCAAAGCACCATCACACCTCCTCCTACATGTTTCACGGTGGGAACCACACATGCGGAGATCATCCGTTCACCTACTCTGCGTCTCACAAAGACACAGCGGTTGGATCCCAAAATCTCAAATTTGGACTCATCAGACCAAAGGACAGATTTCCACCGGTCTAATGTCCATTGATCATGTTTCTTGGCCCAAGCAAGTCTCTTCTTTTAATTGGTGTCCTTTAGTGGTGTTTTTTTTGCAGCAATTCAACCATGAAGGTCTGATTCATGCAGTGTCCTCTGAACAGTTGATTTTGAGATGTGTCTGTTACTTGAACTCTGTGAAGCATTTATTTGGGCTTCAATTTCTGAGGCTGGTAACTCTAATGAACTTATTGTCTGCTGCAGAGGTATCTCTGGGTCTTCCTTTCCTGTGGCGGTCCTCATGAGAGCTAGTTTCATCATAGCGCTTGAAGGTTTTTGCGACTGCACTTGAAGAAACTTTCAAAGTTCTTGAAATTGACTGACCTTCATGTCTTAAAGTAATGATGGACTGTCGTTTCTCGTTGCTTATTTGAGCTGTTCATAACCATAATATGGACTTGGTCTTTTACCAAATAGGGCTATCTTCTGTATACCACCTCGACCTTGTCACAACACAACTGGTTCAAACGCACGAAGAAGGAAAGAAATTCCACAAACTAACTTTTAAGGCACACCTGTTAAATGAAATGCCTTCCAGGTGACTACCTCATAAAGCTGGTTGAGAGAATGCCAAGAGTTTGCAAAGTTGTCATCAAGGCAAAGGGTGGATACTTTGAAAAATGTCATATATAAAATATATTTTCATTTGTTTAACACTTTTTTGGTTACTACATGATACCGTACGTGTTATTTCATAGTTTTGATGTCTTCACTATTATTCTACAAAGTAGAAAATAGTAAAAAAATTAAGAAAAACCCTGGAATGAGTAGGTGTCCAAACTTTTGACTGGTACTGTACACATGAAATGAGAAAAGTCGTATGTCGACATTTTTAAGTGACTTGTGTTCCATTATTAAAGTGACTAGTGTTCCATTATTAACATTCCATTATTAAAGTGACTAGTGTTCCATTATTAACATGCCATTATTAAAGTAACTAGTGTTCCATTATTAACATTCCATTATTAAAGTGACTAGTATTCCATTATTAACCAGTGTTTGCATGTCTATATGTACAGTACATAGGGCAGCAGCCTCTAAGGTGCAGGGTTGCATAACCGGGTGGTAGCCAGCTAGTGATGGCTATTTAACAGTCTAATGGCCTTGAGATAGAGGCTGTTTTTCAGTCTCTCGGTCCCAGCTTTGATGCACCTGACCTCGCCTTCTGGATGATATCGGGGTGAACAGGTCGTGGCTCGGGTGGTTGATGTCCTTGATGATATTTTTGGTCTTCCTGTGACATCAGGTGCTGTAGGTTTCCTTGAGGGCAGGCAGTGTGACCACAGTGATGCATTGGGCAGACCGCACCAACCTCTGGAGAGCCCTGCGGTTGCGGGCAGTGCACTTGCAGTACCAGGTGGTGATACAGCCCGACAGGATGCTTTCAATTGTGCATCTGTAAAAGTGTGTGAGGGTCTCAGGAACCAAGCTTTAGTGCATTCTTCAAATCAAATTTTTGTTAGTCACATGCGCCAAATACAACAGGTGTAGACCTTACAGTGAAATGTTTACTTAAGACCAACAATGCAGTTTAAAAAATATGGATAAGAATAAGAAATAAAAGTAACAAGTAATTAAAGAGCAGCAGTAAAATAACAATAGCAAGATTATATACAGGTGGGTACCGGTACAGAATCAATGTGCGGTTAGTTGAGGTAACATGTACATGTAGGTAGAGTTATTAAAGTGACTATGCATAGACGATAACAGAGAGTAGCAGCGGTGTAAAAGAGGGGGAGGGGCAATGCAAAAAGTCTGGGTAGCCATTTGATTAGATGTTCAGGAGTCTCATGGCTTGGGGTTAGAAGCTCCTTAGAAGCCTCTTGGACCTAGACTTGGCACTCCGATACCCCTTGCCGTGCGGTAGCAGAGAGAACAGTCTATGACTAGGGTGTCTTGAGTCTTTGACAATTTTTAGGGCCTTCCTCTGACACCATCGAGAGCATCCTGGCTGGTTGCATCACTGCCTGGTATAGAGGTCCTGGATGGCAGGAAGCTTGGCCCCAGTGATGTACTGGGCCGTTCGCACTACCCTCTGTAATGCCTTGCGGTCGGAGGCCGAGCAGTTGCCATACCAGGTCGTGATGCAACCAGTCAGATGCTCTAGATGGTGAAGCTGTAGAACCTTTTGAGGATCTGAGGACCCATGCCAAACCTTTTCAGTCTCCTTAGGAGGAATAGGTTTTGTTGTGCCCTCTTCACGACTGTCTTGGTGTGCTTGGACCATGTAAGTTTGTTGGTGATGTGGACACCAAGGAACTTGAAGCTCTCAACCTGCTCCACTGCAGCCCCGTCGATGAGAATGGTGGCGTGCTCGGTCCTCTTTTTCCTGTAGTCCACAATCATCTCCTTTGTCTTGATCATGTTGAGGGAGAGGTTGTTGTCCTGGCACCCCACTGCCTGGTCTCTGACCTCCTCACTTTAGGCTGTCTCGTCGTTGTCGGTGATCAGGCCTATCACTGTTGTGTCGTCTGCAAACTTAATGATGGTGTTGGAGTCGTGCCTGGACGTGCAGTCATGAGTGAACAGGAAATACAGGAAGGGACTGAGCACACACCCCTGAGGGGCCCCCGTGTTGAGGATCAGCGTGGGAGATGTGTTACTTACCCTTACCACCTGGGGGCGGCCCGTCAGGAAATCCAGGATCCAGTTGCAGAGGGAGGCGTTTAGTCCCAGGGTTCTTAGCTTATTGAAGTGCTTTGAGGACAATATGGTGTTGAACGCTGAGCTGTAGTCAATGAATAGCATTCTCACATAGGTGTTCCTTTTGTCCAGGTGGGAAAGGGCAGTGTGGAGTACAATAGAGGTTGTATCATCTGTGGATCTGTTGGGGCGGTATGCAAATTGGAGTGGGTCTAGAGTTTCTGGGATAATGGTGTTGATGTGAGCCATGACCAGCCTTTCAAAGCACTTCATGGCTACAGACGTGAGTGCTACGGGTCGGTAGTCAGTTAGGCAGGTTACCTTAGTGTTCTTGGGCACAGGCACTACGGTGGTCTGCTTATAAGATGTTGGTATTACAGACTCGGACAGGGAGAGGTTGAACATGTCAGTGAAGACACTTGCCAGTTGGTCAGCGCATGCTTGCAGAGGGAGGGATTTCTTATCAGCTTCCAGGTTAGAGTCCCACTTCTTGAATGCAGCTGCTCTAGTCTTTAGCTCAGTGCAGATGCTGCCTGTAATCCATGGCTTCTGGTCAGGGTATGTATGTAGGGTCACTGTGGGGACGACATCATCAATGCACTTATTGATGAAGCCAATGACTAATGTGGCGTACTCCTCAATGCCATCGGAGGAATCCCGGAATATATTCCAGTCTGTGCTAGCAAAATAGTCCTGTAGCTTTGCATCTGCTTCATCTGACCACTTTTTTATTGATCTATTCACTGGTGCTTCCTGCTTTAATTTTTGCTAGTAATCAGGAGGATAGAATTATGGTCAGATCTGCTCATTCAATGCTGTCTTAGTCCTAGCCTTAGTCTGTGGTGGTATGTAAACAGCTACGAGAAATACAGATGAAAACTCTCTAGGTAGATAGTGTGGTCTACAGCTTATCGTGACATACTCTACCTCAGGCGAGCAATAGCTCGAGACTTCCTCAGATATGGTCCACCAGTTGTTATTTACAAAAATACATAATCCACTGCCCCTTGTCTTACCAGACGCCGCTGTTCTATTCTGAAGGTACAGTGTATAACCAGCCAGCTGTATGTTGATAGTGTCGTTCGTCGTTCAGCCACGACTTCGTGAAGCATAAGATATTACAGTTTTGAATGTCCCGTTGGTAGTTTAATCTTCTGCGCACGTCATCGATTTTATTCTCCAAACATTGCACGTTTGCTAGCAGAATGGAGGGAAGTGGGGGTTTATTCGATCGCCTACAAATTCTCAGAGGGCAGCCCGCCCTCTGGCCCCTTTTTCTCTCCGCCTTCTCTTCACGCAATTCACAGAGATCTGGGCCTGTTCCAGAGAAAGCAGTATATCATTCGCGTCGGGCTCGTCAGACTCATTAAAGGAGAAAAAAATATGTTTGTGGTGCCAGTTTGTGGTGAGTAATTGCAGTCCTGATGTCCAGAAGTTATTTTCGGTCATAAGAGACGGTAGCGGCAACATTATGTACAACATGAGTTAAAAAATAAGTTACAAACAACGCAAATAAACACAAAAAAAGCGCAATTGGTTGGGGACACGTAGAACGTCAGCCTTCTTCTCCGGCGCCATTTCCCATAGGTCGGCGCATAATTGGCCCAGGGTCGTCCGGGTTTGGCTGGGGTAGGCCGTCATTGTAAATAAGAATTTGTTCTTAACTGACCTGCCTAGTTAAATGAAAGTTAAATAAAAATAAATAATAAATAAAAATTCACCATGCTGTCTATGTGCGTGGACCACTTCAGATTGTCAGTGATGTTTACTCTGAGGAACTTGAAGCTTTTCACCTTCTCCACTGCGGTCCAGTCGATGTGGATAGGGCCGTGCTCCCTCTGCTGTCTCCTGAAGGCCAAGATCAGCTCCTTCGTTTTGTTGACATTGAGGGAGAGGTTATTTTCCTGGCACCACTCAGCTAGGGCCCTCAACTCCTCCCTGTAGGCTGTCTTGTCATTGTTGGTAATCAGGCCTACTACTGTTGTGTCGTCTGTAAACTTGATGATTGAGTTGAAGGTGTGCATGGCCACGCAGTCATGGGTGAACAGGAAGTACAGTAGGGCTCTTGTGTTGAGGATCAGCGTAGTGGGTTGCCCGCCAGGAAGTCCATGACCCAGTTGTACAGGGCGGGGTTCAGACCAAGGGCCCCGAGCTTGATGATAAGCTTGGATGGTACTATGGTGTTGGGCTCAGCTATAGTCAATGAACACCCTTGATATTTATTGGAAAGGAGCATCTAGTTCATCACCGTGCACTTTCACCACCCTGTGAAGTTCATCATAACTTATTTAATCTGTAGCCTAATAAACTATATGGTTTCCCAAGTGGTAGTGGGAGGACCACACACCATATCATCGCATGGCTCCAAGTTTACTTCGAGATATCAATATTTGTGCATAAAGGCATTTCCACCGCTATTTCTCACACAATTCATTTTACAGACAAAAACTCGCACCATGTCAAACAAATGATCTGTCAGCATTTATTTATCTACCTAAACTTCCCTTTTCCATCACAGCGCTCCTGATTTTTTTAATACAGTATGACTTTACTCGCATTAAAACTGGATGGAAACATGGTTAATGTCAAGACATTGAGGATGCTAATTATATTTTGGAGAGCATGCCTACAGGAGACTTTTGAAATAGCCTAATTAGAAAAAAACATTGTGACTGGTTGTGTTTATGCCACATAAAAGGTAATACATTTAAAAGTTGAATAATAAACATTTTGGCTATATTGAGGAGTTAGGTTCTAGGTGCGAGAGGAATAGACGCTCGAATTGGAGGGGTAGAGCAAGCATTAAGCTTTCCCGAATAACTAGGCCTGCCAGGAGCATATGTGGCCACATTACTATAACATGACTAGGGAGAATGATGATATGCAACAGACAGCGCATCTCAGTATCAGAAGTAAATATACAGCCAGACTGGCCTGGTATTGTGCCTTTTTAGACCTTAGAAACTGTCAAGAGTACACCCACAACTGATCCAAATGGAATTAAACATTTAAACAGTAGTGGAAAAAGTACCAAATTGTCATACTTGAGTGAATGTAAAGATATCGTAATATAAAACGACTCAAGTAAAAGTGAGTCACCTAGTAAAATACTACTTGAGTAAATGTCAATAAGTATTTGGTTTTAAATATACTTATGTATCAAAAGTAAATGTAATTGCTAAAATATACTTAAGTATCAAAAGTCAAATTAAAAATATGAATAATTTCAAATTCCTTAGCTAAAGCCAACCAGACTGCACAATTTTCTTGTTTTTTTTTTTTTAACCAGGGGCACACTCCAACATCATTTACAAATTAAGCATGTGTGTTTAGTGAGTCCACCAGATCAGGCAGTAGGGATGACCAGAGATGTTCTCTTGATACATGTAAGTGAGTG